>NC_053023.1:168902254-168941961 GCF_003073215.2 Triticum urartu
CAAGGATAACAAGATGGGGTTTATTTCATATTGCATGAATTTATCTCTCTACATCATGTCATCTTGCTTAAGGCGTTACTCTGTTTTTAACTTAATACTCTAGATGCATGCTGGATAGCGGTCGATGAGTGGAGTAATAGTAGTAGATGCAGAATCGTTTCGATCTACTTGTCACGGACGTGATGCCTATATACATGATCATGCCTAGATATTCTCATAACTATGCTCAATTCTGTCAATTGCTCAACAGTAATTTGTTCACCCACCGTAGAATACTTATGCTCTTGAGAGAAGCCACTAGTGAAACCTATGGCCCCCGGGTCTATTCTCATCATATCAATCTCCATCACTTTAATCTTGCTTTGCTTTTTTACTTTGCCTTTACTTTTTACTTTGCATCTTTATACCAAAAATATTATATCTATCAGATCTCACTCTCGTAAGTGACCGTGAAGGGATTGACAACCCCTAATCGCGTTGGTTGCGAGTAGCTATCGCTTTGTGCAGGTACGAGGGACTTGAGCGTGGCCTCCTACTGGATTGATACCTTGGTTCTCAAAAACTGAGGAAATACTTACGCTACTCTGCTGCATCATCCCTTCCTCTTCGGGGAAAACCAACGCAAGCTCAAGACGTAGCAATTACCATGCTATTTAAGACTCTCAAAATAATCTAAGTGAAGCATGAGAGTTCATCTATTTCTTCAAAATAAAACTACCACCATGCTCTAAAAGATATAAGTGAAGCACTAGAGCAAATGACAAACTACTCCGAAAGATATAAGTGAAGATCAATGAGTAGTCGAATAATTATGCAACTATGTGAAGACTCTCTAACATTTAATAATTTCAGATCTTGGTATTCTATTCAAACAGCAAGCAAAGCAAAATAAAATGACATTCTAAGAATGGCAAACATCATGTGAAGAAGCAAAAACTTAGGATCAACCGATACTAACCGATAGTTGTTGAAGAAGAAAGGTGGGATGCCAACCGGGGCATCCCCAAGCTTAGATGCTTGAGACTTCTTGAAATATTATCTTGGGGTGCCTTGGGCATCCCCAATCTTGAGCTTTTGTGTCTCCTTAATTCCTCTCATATCAAGGTCTCCCTAAATCTCAAAAGCTTCATCCACACAAAACTCAACAAGGACTCGTGAGATAAGTTAGTATAAACCATTGCCAAAACCTTATCATACTCTACTGTAGCAAATCACTAAAATTATTATTCAACATTGCATACTAAATTCCTCTGCATATTTAATAGTCCTATCCTCAAATAGAATCATTAAAGAAGCAAACATATGCAAACAATGCAAACATAACAGCAATCTGCCTAAACAGGATAGTCTGTAAAGAATGCTGCAACATCCATACTTCCCTAGCTCCAAAAATTATGAAAGAAAATTCCCACTGTAGTAAATTTATCAGAGCTTAATATGCAAAAGGTTTCAACATTTTATCACATTCTGACTTTTCTAGGGAATTATTGCAACAGCGGTAAACTTTCTGTTTTCAAATAGCAACATGTACTTAAAATAGGCATAGTAAAGGCTATCAATGCCACTTTTATTGAAATAAAAGATGCAAAACATTGTTCTAAATAACAGAAGCAAATCCTAACAAAATAAATTGACGCTCCAAGCAAAACACATATCATGTGGCGAATAAACATATAGCTCCAAGTAAAGTTACCGATGAACGAAGACGAAAGAGGGGATGCCTTCCGGGGCATCCCCAAGCTTAGGCTCTTGGTTGTCCTTGAATATTACCTTGGGGTGCCTTGGGCATCCCCAAGATTAGGCTCTTGCCACTCCTTATTCCATAGTCCATCGAATCCTTACCCAAAACTTGAAAACTTCACAACACAAAACTTAACAGAAAACTCGTAGCTCCGTTAGTATAAGAAAATAAATCACCACTTCAAGGTACTGTAATGAACTCATTATTTATTTATATTGGTGTTAAACCTACTGTATTCCAACTTCTCTATGGTTTATAAACTATTTTACTAGCCATTGATTCATCAAAATAAGCAAACAACACACGAAAAACAGAATCTGTCAAAAACAGAACAGTCTGTAGTAATCTGGATCAAACGTATACTTCTGGAACTCATAAAATTCTAAAATAAATTTCTGGACCTGAGGAATTTATCTATTAATCATCTGCAAAAAGAATTAACTAAATAGCACTCTCCAAATAAAAATGGCAGCAATTCTCGTGAGCGCTAAAGTTTCTGTTTTTTACAGCATGATCAACAAGACTTTCCCCAAGTCTTCCCAAAGGTTCTACTTGGCACAAACACTAATTAAAAGCATAAAACCACATCTAAACAGAGGCTAGATGAATTATTTATTACTAAACAGGAACAAAAAGGAACAAATAAAATTGGGTTGCCTCCCAACAAGCGCTATCGTTTAACGCCCCTAGCTAGGCATGATGATTTCAATGATGCTCACATAAAAGATAAGAATTGAAACATAAAGAGAGCATCATGAAGAATATGACTAGCACATTTAAGTCTACACTTCCTATGCATAGGGATTTTGTGAGAAAACAACTTGTGGGAACAAATCAACTTGCATAGGAAGGTAAAACAAGCATAACTTCAAAATTAAGCACATAGAGAGGAAACTTGATATTATTGCAATTCCTACAAGCATATATTCCTCCTCATAATAATTTTCAGTAGCATCATGAATGAATTCAACAATATAACCAGCACCTAAAGCATTCTTTTCATGATCTACAAGCATAGAAATTTTACTCTCCACATAAGCAAAATTCTTCTCATGAATAGTAGTGGGAGCAAACTCAACAAAATAACTATCATGTGAGGCATAATCCAATTGAAAACTAAAATCATGATGACAAGTTTCATGGTATCATTATTCTTTATAGCATACAAGTCATCACAATAATCATCATAGATAGCAATCTTTGTTCTCATAATCAATTGGAACCTCTTCCGAAATAGTGGATTCATCACTAAATAAAGTCATGACCTCTCCAAATCCACTTTCATCAATATAATCATCATAAAAGGAGGCATGCTTTCATCATAATAAATTTGCTCATCAAAACTTGGGGGACAAAAAATATCATCTTCATCAAACATAGCTTCCCCAAGCTTGTGGCTTTGCATATCATTAGCATCATGGATATTCAAGGAATTCATACTAACAACATTGCAATCATGCTCATCATTCAAATATTTAGTGCCAAACATTTTATAGATTTCTTCTTCTAGCACTTGAGCACAATTATCCTTTCCATCATACTCACGAAAGATATTAAAAAGGTGAAGCGTATGAGACAAACTCAATTCCATTTTTTATAGTTTTCTTTTATAAACTAAACTAGTGATAAAACAAGAAACTAAAAGACTCGATTGCAAGATCTAAAGATATACCTTCAAGCACTCACCTCCCCGGCAACGGCGCCAGAAAAGAGCTTGATGTCTACTACACAACCTTCTTCTTGTAGACGTTGTTGGGCCTCCAAGTGCAGAGGTTTGTAGGACAGTAGCAAATTTCCCTCAAGTGGATGACCTAAGGTTTATCAATCCGTAGGAGGCGTAGGATGAAGATGGTCTCTCTCAAGCAACCCTGCAACCAAATAACAAAGAGTCTCTTGTGTCCCCAACACACCCAATACAATGGTAAATTGTATAGGTGCACTAGTTCGGCGAAGAGATGGTGATACAAGTGCAATATGGATGGTAGATAAAGGTATTTGTAATCTGAAATTATAAAAACAGCAAGGTAACTAATGATAAAAGTGAGCGTAAACGGTATTGCAATGATAGGAAATAAGGCCTAGGGTTCATACTTTCACTAGTGTAAGTTCCCTCAACAATACTAACATAATTGGATCATAAAACTATCCCTCAACAAGCAACAAAGAGTAACCCAAAGTCACTAATAGCGGAGAACGAACGAAGAGATTATGGTAGGGTACGAAACCACCTCAAAGTTATTCTTTCCAAACTATATGTTTTCTCTTCCTATAAGTGTCACAAACAGCTCTAGAGTTCGTACTAGAATAACACCTTAAGACACAAATCAACCAAAACCCTAATGTCACCTAGATACTCCAATGTCACCTCAAGTATCCGTGGGTATGATTATACGATATGCATCACACAATCTCAGATTCATCTATTCAAACCAACAAAAAGTACTTCAAAGAGTGCCCCAAAGTTTCTACCGGAGAATCACGACAAAAACATGTGCCAACCCCTATGCATAGGTTCATGGGCGGAACCCGCAAGTTGATCACCAAAACATACATCAAGTGAAACACGTGATATCACATTGTCACCACAGATACGCACGGCAAGACATACATCAAGTGTTATCAAATCTTTAAAGACTCAATCCGATAAGATAACTCCAAAGGGGAAAACTCAATTCATTACAAGAGAGAAGAGGGGGAGGAGAAACATAAGATCCAACTATAATAGCAAAGCTCGCGATACATCAAGATCGTGCCAAATCAAGAACACGAGAGAGAGAGAGATCAAACACATAGCTACTGGTACATACCCTCAGCCCCGAGGGAGAACTACTCCCTCCTCGTCATGGAGAGCACCGGGATGATGAAGATGGCCACCGGAGAAGGATTCCCTCCGGCAGGGTGCCGGAACGGGTCTAGATTGGCTTTCGGTGGCTACGGAGGCTTCTGGCGGCGGAACTCCCGATCTATTGTTTTTTCTCGAAGTTTTAGGGTACGACGATATATATGGGTGCAGGAAGTACGTCGGAGGAGCTATAGGGGCCCCACGAGGCAGGGGGCGCGCCCTAGGGGGGCGCCCCCCCACCCTCGTGAGCACCTCCCGTATCTCCTGACGTGGAGTCCAAGTCCATCCGGTGGCTTTCGTTCCAAAAATAACTTCTCAAGTTGATTTCGTTCCGTTTCGACTCCGTTTGATATTCCTTTTCTTCGAAACACTGAAATAGGCATAAAATAGCAAATCTGGGCTGGGCCTCCGGTTAATAGGTTGGTCCCAAAAATAATATAAAAGTGGAAAATAAAGCCCAATATTGCCCAAAACAGTAGATAATATAGCATGGCAGCACATCAACCACACATCTATAGCACCTACGTTGCCCCGCCCTCACTCATGATCGACCGCCAGTTCTCTGCCCCCTCCCCCTCCTAGTTCCTGCACCTGAATACATGCCATGAACCCCGCCATCCGCGCAATAACTATCCATCACTGATCGGTGCTTCGCGTTTTTCATACTACCGCGTTTCCACCCCGCTCTTACTCTCTCTCTCCCCCGCTGCTACTGACAATCAACTCCCACAACAACACTACCAAAAACATTACTCTCCCTCTGCTGTCTTCTGACCTTTTGTTCGCCGCCTCACCCACCCCCCCCCCCCCAACACTCCACCTACGTTACTCCGTCTCACCCCACCCAACACTCCCTCCTCGCCTCGCCACGTACCTCCCCCCCCCCACAGCTCCTCTCCAGGCTGCTCCCTTGCACATTGAAACTCCATGCCTAACTACTTGAGAATATTCTTTGGCTTCCTGTGGTTGAATAACCTAACACTCTCCGGGTTGAATTAGCTCCTCACCGACCACGCTCGCTCTCGCGATCCCCCCTACTACTCTCGCGCGCGCCTCCACCTCTCGCCACTCACCCCTCTCGCCGCGCTCACTCCTCATCAATTCTCCTGATTCCTGCTCCCCTCCTTACCTCTCACTCGCTTCTTCGCGCTCATCCTCCGGCTCTCTCTCTCTCCCACCTCTCACTCTCTCTCCTCTCCCTCGCGCGCACTCACCACCTCCTACCCCCCGGCCAGCGCCCCCACACGCCATCGCCACTCTCTCTTCTCTCCTGCCCATCTCACGCTACTTCTCCACCGGCCACACCCACCCCACGAATATCACACACCAGTAGGTACCCACACGCACATGACACCCGGCCCACGTGCCATCTTCTCCACCGCACCACCGCTCGCACATCCCACCGAGACTCGGACCCTCCACCTCCCAAGACCACGTCTCTTCCCGCGGCGCACGCGCACCCCCCGAGGGCTCCGGAGCGCCGCACCCCTCGGGCCGCGCCCCCTCCCTCCGCTGGCGCCCCACCCTCCGCCGCTCACCCGACCCTGCCTCCTCCTCTCCTCACTACACCTATACCCCCCCATACGTAACCCCCATTACACACGACGCGCCAGCCAAAACACACCCCTACATCTCACCCCCCCTCGCCCCGCACTCTTGTACCCACGCACCAAGCCACACCATCTTGGGCGCCCTCGTCTCGCGCACCCCTCCGCCACTCGCGCGCAGCAGCGGACTCACACACTCGGACGCGGCCTCTACATCAAACCACACATGCTTCCGATGAAGTGTGAGTAGTTCTTCAGACTTCGGAGTCATAGCTTCACGTATCTAGACTCGGCTTCTTCATCCCGTCTTATCTTTGCGCACTCTCCACACTACTCTCTCCCCCCCCCTCCTCGTGGAGATCCATCTCGATGTAATCTTCTGTTTGCGGTGTGTTTGTTGAGACCGATGAATTGTGGGTTTATGATCAAGATTATCTATGAACAATATTTGAATCTTCTCTGAATTCTTTTATGTATGATTGAGTTATCTTTGCAAGTCTCTTCGAATTATCAGTTTGGTTTGGCCTACTAGATTGATCTTTCTTGCATGGGAGAAGTGCTTAGCTTTGGGTTCAATCTTGCGGTGTCCTTTCCCAGTGACAATAGGGGCAGCAAGGCACGTATTGTATTGTTGCCATCGAGGATAACAAGATGGGGTTTTCTATCATATTGCATGATTTATCCCTCTACATCATGTCATCTTGCTTAAGGCGTTACTCTGTTTTTAACTTAATACTCTAGATGCATGCTTGGATAGCGGTCGATGAGTGGAGTAATAGTAGTAGATGCAGGCAGGAGTCGGTCTACTTGTCTCGGACGTGATGCCTATATACATGATCATACCTAGATATTCTCATAACTATGCTCAATTCTATCAATTGCTCAACAGTAATTTGTTCACCCACCGTAGAATATCTATGCTCTTGAGAGAAGCCACTAGTGAAACCTATGGCCCGGGTCTATTCTCATCATATCAATCTCCATTACTTTATTTTACTTTTTGCTTTTACTTTTTACTTTGCATCTTTATACCAAAAATACCAAAAATATTATCTCTATCAGATCTCACTCTCGTAAGTGACCGTGAAGGGATTGACAACCCCTAAGCGTTGGTTGCGAGTTGCTACCGTTTTGTGCAGGTACGAGGGACTTGCGCGTGACCTCCTACTGGATTGATACCTTGGTTCTCAAAAACTGAGGGAAATACTTACGCTACTGTGCTGCATCACCCCCTCCTCTTCGGGGAAAACCAACGCTAGCTCGAGACGTAGCAAGAAGGATTTCTGGCGCCGTTGCCGGGGAGGCCTACGCCAAGTCAAGTCAAGATTTACTCTCCCGTCAACGAGCCATTTCTGGCGCCGTTGCCGGGGAAGCCTACGCAAAAGTCAACATACCAAGTACCCATCACAATCTCTATCTCTCGCATTACATTATTTGCCATTTGCCTCTCGTTTTCCTCTCCCCCACTTCACCCTTGCCGTTTTATTCGCCCTCTCTTTCCCTTTGCCTTTTGTTTGCTCGTGTGTTAGTTTGCTTGTTTGTCGTGATGGCTCAAGATACTACCAAATTGTGTGACTTCACCAATACCAATAATAATGATTTCCTTAGCACTCCGATTGCTCCTCTTGCCAATACTGAATCTTGTGAAATCAATTGCTTTGTTGAATCTTGTTATGAAAGATCAATTCGCCGGCCTTCCTAGTGAAGATGCCGCTACTCATCTGAATAGCTTCGTTGATTTATGTGATATGCAAAAGAAAAGAGATGTCGATAATGATGTCGTTAAATTGAAGCTATTTCCTTTTTCGCTTAGAGATCGTGCTAAAGCTTGGTTTTCGTCTTTGCCTAAAAATAGTATTGATTCTTGGAACAAGTGCAAAGATGCTTTTATCTCTAAGTATTTTCCTCGCTAAGATCATCTCTCTTAGAAACGATATTATGAATTAAACAACTTGATCATGAACATGTTGCACAAGCTTGGGAGAGAATGAAATTAATGATACGTAATTGTACTCATGGTTTGAATTTGGATGATTATAAATTTTTATGCCGGATTGAATTTTGCTTCTAGAAATCTTTTAGATTCGGCCGCGGGAGGCACTTTTATGGAAATCACTTTAGGAGAAGCTACTAAACTCCTAGATAATATTATGGTTAATTATTCTCAATGGCATACTGAAAGATCTACTAATAAAAAAGTGCATGCTATAGAAGAAATCAATGTTTTGAGTGGAAAGATGGATGAACTTATGATTTTTATTTTGTTAAGAGTGTTTCTTCTGATCATAATATGCCTTTATCTACTTTTGAGAATAATAATGAATCTATGGATGTGAATTTTGTTGGTAGGAACAATTTTGGTAACAACGTCTATAGAGGAATTTTAATCCTAGCCATATTCCTATAGTAATCCTTCTAATAATTATGGGAATTCCTACAACAACTCTTATGGAAATTATAATAAGATGCCCTCTGAATTTGAGAATAGTGTTAAAGAGTTTATGAATTCACAAAAGAATTTTAATGCTTTGCTTGAAGAGAAATTGCTTAAAGTTGATGATTTGGCTAGGAACGTTGATAGAATTTCTCTTGAGGTTGATTCTTTAAAGCTTAGATCTATTCCTCCTAAGCATGATATCAATGAGTCTCTCAAAGCCATGAGAATTTCCATTGATGAGTGCAAAAAGAACCGCTAGGATGCGTGCTTACAAGATGCCTTTATTAAAGCGTGTTCTTCTAAATCCTATGAAAATCAAGATGAAGATCTGAAAGTTATTGATGCCCTGATACGTCTCCAACGTATTCTATAATTTTTGATTGCTCCATGCTACTTTATCTACTGTTTTGGACTATATTGGGCTTTATTTTCCACTTTATATTATTTTTGGGACTAACCTATTAACCGGAGGCCCAGCCCAGAATTGCTTTTTTTTGCCTATTTCAGTATTTCGAGGAAACAGAATATCAAACGGAGTCCAAACGGAATGAAACCTTCGGGAACGTGATCTTCTCACCGAACGTGATCCAGGAGACTTGGACCCTACTCCAAGAAGTTTCCGGGGAGGTCACGAGGGTGGAGGCGCCCCCTGGGCGCGCCCCCTGCCTCGTGGGCCCCTCGGAGCTCCACCGACGTGCTCCTTCCTCCTATATATACCTACGTACCCCCATTAGACCAACAGACGGAGCCAAAAACCTAATTCCACGCCGCAACTTTCTGTATCCACGAGATCCCATCTTGGGGCCTGTTCCGGAGCTCCGCCGGAGGGGGCATCGATCACGGAGGGCTTCTACATCATCATCCAAGCCCCTCCGATGAAGTGTGGGTAGTTTACTTCAAGACCTACGGGTGCATAGCTAGTAGCTAGATGGCTTCTTCTCTCTTTTTGGATCTCAATACAATGTTCTCCCCCTCTCTCGTGGAGATCTATTCGATGTAATCTTCTTTTTGCGGTGTGTTTGTTGAGACCGATGAATTGTGGGTTTATGATCCACACTTATCTAGAGAGAGATTCTTCTCTGAATTCTTTTATGTATGATTGAGTTATCTTTGCAAGTCTCTTCGAATTATCCGTTTGGTTCGGTCAACTAGATTGGTAGTTCTTTCAATGGGAGAAGTGCTTAGCTTTGGGTTCAATCTTGCGGTGTCCTTACTCAGTGACAGAAAGAGTTGCAAGGCACGTATTGTATTGTTGCCATCGAGGATAACAAGATGGGGTATTTATCATATTGCATGAATTTATTCCTCTACATCATGTCATCTTGCTTAAGGCGTTACTCTGTTTTTAACTTAATACTCTAGATGCATGCTGGATAGCGGTCGATGAGTGGAGTAATAGTAGTAGATGCAGGCAGGAGTCGGTCTACTTGTTACGGACGTGATGCCTATATACATGATCATACCTAGATAACCTCATAACTATGCTCAATTCTATCAATTGCTCAACAGTAATTTGTTCACCCACCGTAGAATATCTATGCTCTTGAGAGAAGCCACTAGTGAAACCTATGGCCCCCGGGTCTATTCTCATCATATCAATCTCCATTACTTTATTTTACTTGTTTTGCTTTTACTTTTCACTTTGCATCTTTATACCAAAAATACCAAAAATATTATCTCTATCAGATCTCACTCTCGTAAGTGACCGTGAAGGGATTGACAACCCCTAAGCGTTGGTTGCGAGTTGCTACCGTTTTGTGCAGGTACGAGGGACTTGCGCGTGACCTCCTACTGGATTGATACCTTGGTTCTCAAAAACTGAGGGAAATACTTACGCTACTGTGCTGCATCACCCCCTCCTCTTCGGGGAAAACCAACGCTAGCTCGAGACGTAGCAAGAAGGATTTCTGGCGCCGTTGCCGGGGAGGCCTACGCCAAGTCAAGTCAAGATTTACTCTCCCGTCAACGAGCCATTTCTGGCGCCGTTGCCGGGGAAGCCTACGCAAAAGTCAACATACCAAGTACCCATCACAATCTCTATCTCTCGCATTACATTATTTGCCATTTGCCTCTCGTTTTCCTCTCCCCCACTTCACCCTTGCCGTTTTATTCGCCCTCTCTTTCCCTTTGCCTTTTGTTTGCTCGTGTGTTAGTTTGCTTGCTTGTTCGTCACGATGGCCTTACCTAATTTTGGTGATCTTCACCTTAAAAGGCTAGAAGATATCGAAAGATGTCAGGAAGTTTATGGTCTTGCAATTTGAGCATAATAATTTCTTTAGAAACGAGCTTAAGGAACAAAAGAGTTTTATGAGTTATATGAATAAAGAGCTCGATGATATGTCCAAAGAATTTGATGGTGTAAGAGCCCAAATTGCTCATCTTGAAAAAATGACCGCTGAAATTTCGGATATGCAAGCCACCTTAGTCAATAAGATGGCCGCTAAACCGAATACCTATGAAAATCAAGATGAAGATCTGAAAGTTATTGATGTGTCCCCTATTAAATCTTTGTTTTGCAATATGAATCTTGATGAATCTGATTATGATCTTCCCTTACCTAGAAGGCGTTCTAAGAATTCTGAGTTTTTAGATCCTGATGATGAAATTGATAAAAAAGGGATTGAAAGAAATAAAAATCTAGATATTGCTAAACCCACTATTTTGGATCTCAAGGAATTTAACTATGAAAATTGCTCTTTAATTGATTGTATTTCCTTGTTGCAATCCGTGTTAAATTCTCCTCATGCTTATAGTCGAAATAAGGCCTTTACCGAACACATTGTTGACGCCTTAATGCAATCTTATGAAGAAAAGCTTGAGTTGAAAGTTTCTATCCCTAGAAAACTCCATGATGAGTGGGAACCTACAATTAAGATTAAAATTAAAAATTACGAGTTTTATGCTTTGTGTGATTTGGGTGCTAGTGTCTCTACTATCCCAAACTTTGTGTGATTTGCTAGATTTCCGTGACTTTTGATGCTCTCTAAACTTGCATCTTGCGGATTCCACTATTAAGAAACCTATGGGAAGAATTAATGATGTTCTTATTGTTGCAAATAGGAATTATGTGCCCGTAGATTTTATCGTTCTTGATATAGATTGCAATCCTTCATGTCCTATTATTCTTGGTAGACCTTTCCTTAGAACGATTGGTGCAATTATTGATATGAAGGAAGGGAATATTAAATTCCAATTTCCCTTAAAGAAGGGCATGGAACACTTTCCTAGAAAGAAAATAAAATTACCATATGAATCTATCATGAGAGCCACTTATGGATTGCCTACCAAAGATGGCAATACCTAGATCTATCCTTGCTTTTATGCCTAGCTAGGGGCGTTAAACGATAGCGCTTGTTGGGAGGCAACCCAATTTTATTTTGTGTTTTTTGTTTTTGGTTCTGTTTAGGAATAAATAATCCATCTAGATTCTGTTTAGATGTGGTTTTATCTTTTAATTAGTGTTTGTGCCAAGTTAAACCTATTAGATCTTCTTGGAAGATAGTTATTTGATCTTGCTGTAATTTCCAGAATCTTTGCGCTCAGTGCCCGAATTGTCAAAAATCACCAGAACGTGATAAAATAGTGATTCCAATTGCTGCTGATCAATAAACAAATTGCCCAGGTCGTTCTAATTTTGGTAGAATTTTTTGGGTTCCAGAAGTTTGCGTTAGTAACAGATTACTACAGACTGTTCTGTTTTTGACAGATTCTGTTTTGCGTGTGTTGTTTGCTTATTTTGATGAATCTATGGCTAGTAAAATAGTTTATAAACCATAGAGAAGTTGGAATACAGTAGGTTTAACACCAATACAAATAAAGAACAAGTTCACTACAGTACCTTAAAGTAGTCTTTTGTTTTCTTTCTCTAACGGAGCTCACGAGATTTCTATTGAGTTTTGTGTTGTGAAGTTTTCAAGTTTTGGGTGAATTCTTTTGATGGATTATGGAACAAGGAGTGGCAAGAGCCTAAGCTTGGGGATGCCCATGGCACCCCCAAGATAATCCAAGGACACCAAAAAGTCAAAGCTTGGGGATGCCCCAGAAGGCATCCCCTCTTTCGTCCACTTCCATCGGTAATTTACTTGGAGCTATATTTTTATTCACCACATGATATGTGTTTTGCTTGGAGCGTCTTGTATTATTTGTGTCTTTGCTTGTTAGTCTACCACAATCATCCTTGCTGTACACACCTTTTGAGAGAGCCATGTATGAATTGAAATTTGTTAGAATACTCTATGTGCTTCACTTATATCTTTTGAGCTTGATAGTTTACTCTATGTGCTTCACTTATATCTTTTTGAGCGTGATAATTTTTGCTCTAGTGCTTCACTTAGATCTTTTAGAGCACGGTGGTGGTTTGTTTTAAAGAAACTTGATCTCTCATGCTTCACTTAGATTATTTTGAGAGTCGTTAATAGCATGGTAATTTGCTTAATGTTAATATACTTGGTATTCAAGATATGTGAAACTTTCTTTTTAGTGGGTTGAATACTAAGATAAGTTTGATGCTTGATAATTGTTTTGAGATATGGAGGTGATAATATCATAGTCGTGCTAGTTGAGTAGTTGTGAATTTGAGAAATACTTGTGTTGAAGTTAGCAAGTCCCGTAGCATGCACGTATGGTTAAAGTTGTGTAACAAATTTGAAGCATGAAGTGTACCTGGCTTGTGCATCCTTATGAGTGGCGGTCGGGGACGAGCGATGGTCTTTTCCTACCAATCTATCCCCCTAGGAGCATGCGCGTAGTACTTGATTTTTGATGACTTCTAAATTTTTGCAATAAGTATATGAGTTCTTTTGACTAATGTTGAGTCCATGGATTATACGCACTTTTACCTTTCCGCCATTTGCTAGCCTCTTCGGTACCGTGCATTGCCCTTTCTCACATTGAGAGTTGGTGCAAACTTCGCCGGTGCATCCAAACCCCGTGATATGATACACTCTTTCACACATAAACCTCTCTATATCTTCCTCAAAACAGCCACCATACCTACCTATCATGGCATTTCCATAGCCATTCCGAGATATATTGCCATGCAACTTCCACCACCATCATCATCATCATCATCATCATCATGACATGCTTTACTTTTGTCATATTGCCATTGCATGATCTTGTAGTTGACATCGTATTTGTGGCAAAGCCACCATGCATTATTTTTCATACATGTCACTCTTGATTCATTGCACCATCCCGGTACACCGCCGGAGGCATTCATATAGAGTCATATCTTGTTCTAGTATCGAGTTGTAATCATTATGTTGTAATCAATAGAAGTGTGATGATCATCATTATTAGAGCATTGCCCAATCAAAAAAAAGAAAAAAGAAAGGCCAAAAAGAAAAATAAAAAGGGCAATGCTACTATCTCTTTTTCCACACTTGTGCTTCAAAGTAGCACCATGATTTTCATATAGTGAGTCTCATAAGTTGTCTTGTTCATACTAGTGGGAATTTTTCATTATAGAACTTGGCTTGTATATTCCAACGATGGGCTTCCTCAAAATGCCCTAGGTCTTCATGAGCAAGCAAGTTGGATGCACACCCACTAGTTTTCTTTTGTTGAGCATTCTTAGCTCTAGTGCATCCGTTGCATGGCAATCCCTACTCCTTGCATTAACATCAATTGATGGGCATCTCCATAGCTCATTGATTAGCCTCGTTGATGTGAGACTTTCTCCTTTTTTGTCTTCTCCACACAATCCCCATCATCATATTCTATACCACCCATAGTGCTATGTCCATGGCTCGCGCTCATGTATTGCGTGAAGGTTGAAAAAGTTTGAGATTATTTGAGTATGAAACAATTGCTTGGCTTGTCATCGGGGGTATAGAAGTTGGGAACATCTTTGTGTGACGAAAATGAAGCATAGCCTAACTATATGATTTTGTAGGGATGAACTTCCTTTGGCCATGTTATTTTGAGATGACATAATTGTTTGATTAGTATGCTTGAAGTATTATCATTTTTATGTCAATATGAACTTTTGTCTTGAACCTTTCGGATCTGAATATTCATACCATGATTAAGAAGATTTACATTGAAATTATGCCAAAGTATCACTCCGCATCAAAAATTCTCTTTTTATCATTTACCTACTCGAGGACGAGCAGGAATTAAGCTTGGGGATGCCTGATACGTCTCCAACGTATCTATAATTTTTGATTGCTCCATGCTACTTTATCTACTGTTTTGGACTATATTGGGCTTTATTTTCCACTTTTATATTATTTTTGGGACTAACCTATTAACCGGAGGCCCAGCCCAGAATTGCTGTTTTTTGCCTATTTCAGTATTTCGAGGAAACAGAATATCAAACGGAGTCCAAACGGAATGAAACCTTCGGGAACGTGATCTTCTCACCGAACGTGATCCAGGAGACTTGGACCCTACTCCAAGAAGTTTCCGGGGAGGTCACGAGGGTGGAGGCGCCCCCCGCGCCCCCCTGCCTCGTGGGCCCCTCGGAGCTCCACCGACGTGCTCCTTCCTCCTATATATACCTACGTACCCCCATTAGACCAGAGACGGAGCCAAAAACCTAATTCCACCGCCGCAACTTCCTGTATCCACGAGATCCCATCTTGGGGCCTGTTCCGGAGCTCCGCCGGAGAGGGCATCCATCACGGAGGGCTTCTACATCAACACCATAGCCCTTCCGATGAAGTGTGAGTAGTTTACTTCAGACCTTCGGGTCCATAGCTAGTAGCTAGATGGCTTCTTCTCTCTTTTTGGATCTCAATACAATGTTCTCCCCCTCTCTCGTGGAGATCTATTCGATGTAATCTTCTTTTTGCGGTGTGTTTGTTGAGACCGATGAATTGTGGGTTTATGATCCAACTTATCTATGAATAATATTTGAATCTTCTCTGAATTCTTTTATGTATGATTGAGTTATCTTTGCAAGTCTCTTCGAATTATCCGTTTGGTTTGGCCAACTAGATTGGTAGTTCTTGCAATGGGAGAAGTGCTTAGCTTTGGGTTCAATCTTGCGGTGTCCTTACTCAGTGACAGAAAGAGTTGCAAGGCACGTATTGTATTGTTGCCATCGAGGATAACAAGATGGGGTATTTATCATATTGCATGAATTTATTCCTCTACATCATGTCATCTTGCTTAAGGCGTTACTCTGTTTTTAACTTAATACTCTAGATGCATGCTGGATAGCGGTCGATGAGTGGAGTAATAGTAGTAGATGCAGGCAGGAGTCGGTCTACTTGTCACGGACGTGATGCCTATATACATGATCATACCTAGATAACCTCATAACTATGCTCAATTCTATCAATTGCTCAACAGTAATTTGTTCACCCACCGTAGAATATCTATGCTCTTGAGAGAAGCCACTAGTGAAACCTATGGCCCCCGGGTCTATTCTCATCATATCAATCTCCATTACTTTATTTTACTTGTTTTGCTTTTACTTTTCACTTTGCATCTTTATACCAAAAATACCAAAAATATTATCTCTATCAGATCTCACTCTCGTAAGTGACCGTGAAGGGATTGACAACCCCTAAGCGTTGGTTGCGAGTTGCTACCGTTTTGTGCAGGTACGAGGGACTTGCGCGTGACCTCCTACTGGATTGATACCTTGGTTCTCAAAAACTGAGGGAAATACTTACGCTACTGTGCTGCATCACCCCCTCCTCTTCGGGGAAAACCAACGCTAGCTCAAGACGTAGCAAACATCACTATGTTGATCATATCTACTATATGATTCACGTTCGATCTTTCGGTCTCCGTGTTCCGAGGCCATATCTGTTATATGCTAGGCTCGTTCAAGTTTAACCTGAGTATTCCGCGTGTGCAACTGTTTTGCACCCGTTGTATTTGAACGTAGAGCCTATCACACCCGATCATCACGTGGTGTCTCAGCACGAAGAACTTTCACAATGGTGCATACTCAGGGAGAACACTCATACCTTGATAATTTAGTGAGAGATCAGCTTATAAAGCTACCGCCGAACTAAGCAAAAATAAGATGTATAAAAGATACATCACAATGCAATCAAAATATGTGACATGATAATGCCAATCATCAATCTTGTGCCTTTGATCTCCATCTCTCAAAGCAATCGTCATGATTTCCATCACGGCATGACACCATGATCTCCATCATCTTGATCTATATCAATGTGTCGTCACATGGTCGTCTCGCCAACTATTGCTCTTGCAACTATTGCTTATCGCATAGCGATAAAGTAAAGCAATTATTTGGCGCTTGCATCATATGCAATAAAGAGACAACCATAAGGCTTCTGCCAGTTGCCGATAACTTCAACAAAACATGATCATCTTATACAACAACTTATATCTCATCACGTCTTGACCATATCACATCACAACATGCCCTGCAAAAACAAGTTAGACGTCCTCTACTTTGTTGTTGCAAGTTTTACGTGGCTGCTACGGGCTTAGCAAGAACCGTTCTTACCTACGCATCAAAACCACAACGATAGTTTGTCAAGTTGGTGTTGTTTTAACCTTCGCAAGGACTGGGCGTAGCCACACTCGGTTCAACTAAAGTTGGAGAAACTGACACCCGTGAGCCACCTGTGTGCAAAGCACGTCGGTAGAACCAGTCTCGCGTAAGCGTACGCGTAATGTCGGTCCGGGCCGCTTCATCCAACAATACCGCCGAACCAAAGTATGACATGCTGGTAAGCAGTATGACTTATATCGCCCACAACTCACTTGTGTTCCACTCATGCATATGACATCTACGCATAAAACCTGGCTCTGATACCACTGTTGGGGAACGTAGTAATTTCAAAAAATTTCCTACGCACACGAAAGATCATGGTGATGCATAGCAACGAGAGGGGAGAGTGTTGTTCACGTACCCTCATAGACCAAAAGCGGAAGCGTTAGCACAACACGGTTGATGTAGTCGTACGTCTTCACAATCCGACCGATCAAGTACCGAACGCACGACACCTCCGAGTTCAGCACACGGTCAGCCCGATGACGTCCCTCGATCTCCGATCCAGCTGAGTGTTGAGGGAGAGTTTCGTTAGCACGACGGCATGGTGACGATGATGTGTTCTACCGACGCAGGGCTTCGCCTAAGCACCGCTACAGTATTATCGAGGTGGACTATGGTGGAGGGGGGCACCGCACACGGCTAAAAGATCAACTGATCAATTGTTGTGTCTCTAGGGTGCCCCCTGCCCCCGTATATAAAGGAGAAAGGGGGGTGCGGCCTTCCAGGAGAGGGGGCGCGCCAGGAGGAGTCCTACTCCCACCAGGAGTAGGACTCCCTCCCTTTTCCTAGTTAGATTAGGACTTGGGGGGGGGGGAGAGGTGGAGGAGAAGAACGAAAGGGGGGCGCCGCCCCCCCTCTTCTTGTCCTATTCGGACTAGGGGGGAGGGGCGCGCGGCCCTTTCCCTGGCCGCCTCTCCTCTCTTCCACTAAGGCCCACTATGGCCCATTAACCTATGGGGGGGGTCCGGTAACCTCCCGGTACTCCGGTAAAATCCCGATTTCTCCCGGAACACTTCCAATATCCAAACATAGGCTTCCAATATATCAATCCTCATGTCTCGACCATTTTGAGACTCCTCGTCATGTCCGTGATCACATCCGGGACTCCGAACAACCTTCGGTACATCAAAAATATAAACTCATAATATAACTGTCATCGAAACGTTAAGCGTGCGGACCCTACGGGTTCGAGAACTATGTAGACATGACCGAGACACGTCTCCGGTCAATAACCAATAGCGGAACCTGGATGCTCATATTGGCTCCCACATATTCTACGAAGATCTTTATCGGTCAGACCGCATAACAACATACGTTGTTCCCTTTGTCATCGGTATGTTACTTGCCCGAGATTCGATCGTCGGTATCTCAATACCTAGTTCAATCTCGTTACCGGCAAGTCTCTTTACTCGTTCCGTAATACATCATCTCGCAACTAACTCATTAGTTGCAATGCTTGCAAGGCTTAAGTGATGTGCATTACCGAGAGGGCCTAGAGATACCTCTCCGACAATCGGAGTGACAAATCCTAATCTCGAAATACGCCAACCCAACAAGTACCTTCGGAGACACCTGTAGAGCACCTTTATAATCACCCAGTTACGTTGTGACGTTTGGTAGCACACAAAGTGTTCCTCCGGTAAACGGGAGTTGCATAATCTCATAGTCATAGGAACATGTATAAGTCATGAAGAAAGCAATAGCAACAAACTAAACGATCAAGTGCTAAGCTAACGGAATGGGTCAAGTCAATCACATAATTCTCCTAATGATGTGATCCCGTTAATCAAATGACAACTCATGTCTATTGTTAGGAAACATAACCATCTTTGATCAACGAGCTAGTCAAGTAGAGGCATACTAGTGACACTCTGTTTGTCTATGTATTCACACATGTATTATGTTTCCGGTTAATACAATTCTAGCATGAATAATAAACATTTATCATGATACAAGGAAATAAATAATAACTTTATTATTGCCTCTAGGGCATATTTCCTTCACTAATAGCAAGACTTCTCCCATGTCCTCAGGAACAAACGTAACTACTCACAAAGCATATTCATGTTCATAATTAGAGGGGTATTAATGTGCATATAGGATCTGAACATGTGATATTCCACCAAGTAACCCAACAAGCATCAACTACAAGGAGTAATCAACACTACTAGCAAGCCACAGGTACCAATCCCAGACTTAGAGACAAGAATTGGATGCAAGAGATGAACTAGGGTTTGAGAGGAGATGGTGCTAGTGAAGATGTTGATGGAGATTGACCCCCTCCCGATGAGAGGATCGTTGGTGATGATGATGGCGATGATTTCCCCCTCCTAGAGGGAAGTGTTCCCAGCAGAACAGCTCCGTCGGAGCCCTAGATTGGTTCCGCCTCGTGGCGGCAGAAAAAGACTCCATATAGCAGAAGATGGGCATCGGAGGGCCACCAGGGGCCCACGAGGCAGGGGGCGCGCTCCTATCCTCGTGGCTGGTGAGTGGCCCCCCTTTGGTACTTCTTGCGCTCAGTATTTTTTATATATTCTGAAAATAACTTCCGTGAAGTTTCAGGACTTTTGGAGCTGTGCAGAATAGGTCTCTAATATTTGCTCCTTTTCTAGCCCAGAATCCCAGCTGCCGGCATTCTCCCTCTTTATGTAAACCTTGTAAAATAATATAGAATATGCATAAGTATTGTGACATAATGTGTAATAACAGCCCATAATGCAATAAATATCGATATAAAAGCATGATGCAAAATGGACGTATCAACCCTGCTGCCACGAACTCCCGCAAGCTTAGACCTCGCTGTCCCTCAGTCGAAAGCCGAAATTGAAAATATGTACCACATGTTTAGAGATAGAAGGTGTCGATAAAAATAAAATACGGACATGAGGGCATCATGAATCATTCTTAGAAACAATAGCTTAATATAATTATTATCATATGATCTCTTATGCTAGAGTAATAATTCAATTCACAATTTCAAATAGGAATCGTAAACTTCATTGAAACTACAAACTATAATCTCAGTCATTGGAGGAATTGCAATTTATCATAACAGGAAAGAGTCAATATAAGAGCTTTCAGAAAGTCCAATACTCAACTATCAATATAGTCTTCACAATTGCTAACACTCCACGCAATAACTTATGGGTATGGAGTTTTAATCGGACACAGAGAAAGATAGGGGCTTATAGTTTTGCCTCCCAACGTTTTACCTCAAGGGTAATGTCAACAATAATAGTTCATGAAAACTCACATCCAATTAGCCATATAATACCAGGATCCTTCCAACATATTGTGCTTGCCAAAAGATAAAATGTAAAAAAGAAAGAAAGGTGAAGATCACCATGACTCTTATGTAAGGTAGGAGATAAAAGTAAAAGATAGGCCCTTCGTAGAGGGAAGCAGAGGTTGTCATGCGCTTTTATGGTTGGATGCACAAAATCTTAATGCGAAAGAATGTCACTTTATATTGCCACTTGTGATATGGACCTTTATTATGCAGTCCGTCGCTTTTATTTCTTCCACATCACAAGATCGTATAAAGCTTATTTTCTCCCACACTAATAAGTCATACATATTTAGAGAGAAATTTTTATTGCTTGCACCGGTGACAACTTACTTGAAGGATGTTACTCAATCCATAGGTAGATATGGTGGACTCTCATGGAAAAACTGGGTTTAAGGGTATTTGGAAGCACAAGTAGTATCTCTACTTGGTGCAAAGAGTTTAGCTAGCATGAGGGGGAAAGGCAAGCTCAACCATGTTGGATGATCCATGGCAATATAATTTATCTTAGATGTAAGAAAACATAACCCATTACGTTGTCTTCCTTGTCCAACATCAACTCTTTAGCATATCATATTTTAATGAGTGCTCACAATGTTTGTCCAAGATAGTATATTTATATGTGAAGACCTCTCTTTCTTTATTACTTCCTATTAATTGCAATGATGAACAAAACTATGTTTGTCAACTCTCAACAACTTTTATTCATAATACTCTTTATATGTGAGCTCATTACTCTCCATAAGATCCTTATGATCTATTTTATTTCTTTTTATTCTGTTCTATTTTCTTTTATTCACTCAAGATCATGGCAAAATCATCAAGCCCTTGACTCAACACTAATCTTTATTATATAGCTCACGGACTCGATTACATAGAGGGATCATAAAGCAAAACTCAAAACTAGATCATACTCAAGCTTTATTCTACAATATCAAGATATTACTAAAAGGATCGAACTAAGAAAAACGATAAAGATAGAGATGTGATGGTGATATGATACCGGGGCACCTCCCCCAAGCTTGGCAGTTTCCAAGGGGAGTGCCCATACCCATGTGATTACGTCTCCTTTTTCGGGGATGGAGATGTGATATTCTTGGCGATGATGTCCCTCAGGATATGATTCTCCTCCTCGAGCTTATTGACTTGCTGCTTGAGGTCCATTATTTCCTTTCGAAGCTTTCCTGTAACAACCAAAGCTCCTTGCACCCAAGGGTGTTGCATAGCTGCGGGAGAACAAGTGACACTCTTTTTCATATTTTCATAAGAAAGAAATCTAACATTGGAAGGGATAACCGAGTTTGGGATAGCCGAGCTCTATAGTTCCCACATTGTGAATCTAGCTTGGAAGAGAGAAGTGACTTCTTGATCCTCCTCCATGGCATCTATCCTCTTCAAATCAGCCTCCATCTCTTCCTCCGTTGCTGGCAGAAAGTGGTCAGCCTTGCTGTTTGTCATTGATCTCGATGCCGGATGAGACACCCGGCTCTCCCCGACTGACTCTTGCGAAGACATCTTGCTCTAATCTGCAGCAGCAACAACTCGAAACACAAACAGAGGATAATTGCGTGATACGGGAGTCAAAACCTTCGGGAGATTATATAATGAATTTTTACCGACCAAAATACGTAACGTGCAAGAAAACGGAGTCCGGAGAGCGCACGAGGTGCCCACGAGGTAGGGGGCGTGTCCAGGGGGGTAGGGCGCGCCCTCCACCCTCGTGTCCTTCTCGGACTGCTTCTTATTTTTCTATTTTCCTAAATATTCCAAAACGGAGAAAAATTGCCATTAGAACTGTTTTGGTAGTCGGCTTACTTACCATACCACGTACCTATTCCTTTTCGGAGTCTGAAACGTTCCGGAAAGTGTCCCTTATGTATTCCTCCGGGGTTACGGTTTCAATAACATTGGTTTCAACATTTATAGGATTAACTGAGATATAATGTTTAATTCTTTGACCGTTCAGCACCTTCGGATTTGTGCCTTCGAAGTTGTTGTTTTTTATGGCACCGGAACAATAGACCTCCTCGATAACGTAAGGACCTTCCCATTTAGAGAGAAGTTTTCTGCAAAAAATCTTAAATGAGAGTTGTATAGCAATACATAATCACCTACATTAAACTCACGCTTTTGTATTCTTTTGTCATGCCATCTTTTAACTTTTTCTTTAAACAATTTGGCATTCTCATAGGCTTGGGTTCTCCATTCATCAGTGAGCTAATGTCAAATAACCTCTTCTCACTGGCAAGTTTGAAATCATAATTGAGCTCTTTAATGGCCCAATATGCCTTATGTTCTAGTTTGAGAGGTAAGTGACATGCTTTTCTATAAACCATTTTATACAGAGACATACCCATAGGATTTTTATATGCAGTTCTATAGGCCCATAATGCATCATCAAGTTTCTTGGACCAATTCTTTCTAGATCTATTAACAGTCTTTTGCAAAATTAATTTGAGTTCTCTATTGCTCAATTCTACTTGACCACTAGACTGTGGGTGATAAGGAGATGCAATTCTATGATTAACGTCATACTTAGCAAGCATGGAAAGCACCATGAATAAAATGTGAACCACCATCAGTCATTAAATATCTAGGGACTCCAAACCTCGGAAAAATAACTTATTTAAGCATCTTAATAGAGGTGTTATGATCAGCATTACTAGTTGGAGTAGCTTCTACCCACTTAGTAACGTAATCAACAGTAACTAAAATATATGTATACCCATTAGAGGCAGGAAAAGGTCCCATATAATCAAAGCCCCAAACATCAAATGGTTCAATAACGAGTGAATAATTCATAGGCATTTCTTGACGTCTACTAATATTACCAATACTTTGACATTCATCACAAGATACAACAAACTTACGGGCATCCTTGAAGAGAGTAGGCCAATAAAAACCGGACTGCAATACCTTGTGTGCAGTTCTATCTCCCGCGTGGTGTCCTCCATAAGCTTCGGAGTGACACTTGCGTAGGATCTGTTCCTGTTCATGCTCAGGTACACAACATCTAATAACACCATCTACTCCTTCTTTATAAAGGTGTGGGTCATCCCAGAAGTAATGTCGTAAATCATAGAAAAACTTTTTCTTTTGCTGGTATGTGAAACTACGTGGTATAAACTTAGCAACAATGTAATTAGCATAATCAGCATACCATGGAGCAGTGTGAGAAGCATTTATGACATTTAATTATTAATCAGGAAATCTATCATCAATAGGTAGTGGGTCATCAAGAACATTTTCCAACCTAGACAAGTTATCTGCAACGGGGTTCTTGGCTCCATTTCTATCAATAATATGCAAATCAAATTCTTGTAGCAAGAGAACCCATCTAATAAGTCTAGGTTTAGCATCTTTCTTTTCCATAAGATATTTAATAGCAGCATGATCCGTGTGAATAGTTACTTTAGAATCAACAATATAAGGTCTGAACTTATCACAAGCAAATACAACTGCTAAGAATTCTTTTTCGGTTGTAGCATAATTTCTCTGGGCATTGTCTAGAGTTTTACTAGCATATTGAATAACATTTAATTTCTTATCAACTCTTTGCCCTAGAATAGCACTCACAGCATAATCAATAGCATCACACATAATTTTAAAGGGTAAATTCCAATCATGTGGCTGAACAATAGGTGCAGAGATCAATGCTTTCTTAAGTATTTCAAATGCTTCTACACATCATCATCAAAGACAAATGGTATATCTTTTTGTAATAAATTAGTCAGAGGCCGAGAAATTTTTGAGAAGTCCTTAATGAACCTCCTATAAAAGCCGGCATGACCAAGGAAACTTCTTATACCTTTGATGTCCTTGGGACACGACATCTTTTCAATAGCATCAACTTTAGCTTTATCAACTTCAATGCCCCTTTCAGAAATTTTATGCCCCAAGACAATACCTTCATTAACCATAAAGTGGCACTTCTCCCAATTCAAGACAAGGTTAGTTTCTTCACATCTCTGCAAAACTCGATCAAGGTTGCTAAGCAATCATCAAAAGAGGATCCATAAACGGAGAAATCATCCATGAAAACCTCACAAATCTTTTCACAAACAGAGAATATAGCCATCATGTATCTTTGAAAGGTAGTAGGTGCATTACATAAACCAAAAGGCATATGTCTATAAGCAAAAGTAATGAAAGGGCAAGTAAAAGTGGTTTTTGATTGATCATCAGCTGACACAGGTATTTGAGAGAAACCAGAATAACCATCTAGAAATAAAAAATGTGTATGTTTGGATAATTTTTCTAGCATTTGATCAATGAAAGGTAAGGGGTAATGATATTTTTTGGTAGCCTTATTTAATTTGCGGAAATCAATTACCATCATATAACCTGTAATAATTCTTTGCGGAATCAATTCATCATTATCATTAGGCACGACAGTAATACCTCCCTTCTTAGGAGCACAATGGACATGACTTAACCACTTACTATGGGATAAATTATACGTGCCTCAAGGAGCTTTAGTATTTCTTTTCTTACCACTTCTTTCATCTTAGGATTCAGCCGTCGTTGATGATCAATAACTAGTTTGGCATCTTTCTCCAAATTTATTTTGTGTTGACATAGAGTGGGACTAATGCCCTTAAGATCATCAAGAGTATATCCAATAGCAGCACGGTGCTTCTTCAGAGTTTTCAATAATTTTCTTCCTCCTTCTCTGAAAGGTTAGCACTAATAATAACAGATATATCTTCTTTTCATCAAGATAAGCATATTTAAGAGTATCAGGCAATGGTTTAAGCTCAAACACGGGATCACCCTTGGGTGGAGGAGGATCCCCTAAGATTTCAACAGGCAAGTTGTGTTTCAGAAT
This sequence comes from Triticum urartu, assembly GCF_003073215.2. Classification (NCBI taxonomy): domain Eukaryota; kingdom Viridiplantae; phylum Streptophyta; class Magnoliopsida; order Poales; family Poaceae; genus Triticum; species Triticum urartu. The sequence goes on from NC_053023.1 coordinate 168,927,424, forward strand.
AGGTCCCTGTTTAAAGAACACTTCATCTATTTCCCTTCTTTCATTCATAAACATATCATTTTCATGGTCTAGCAAATATTGTTCTAAAGGATCACTAGGAGGTACGACAATAGAAGCAAGACCAATAATTTCATCTTTTACTAGGCAGTTCCTCTTCACGGTGTTGTCTACGAAATTAGAAGAAACTTAAATTCATGAGACATATCACCTAAACCAATAGTAACAACATCCTTTTTCGCATCTATCCTAGCATTAACAGTGTTTAAAAGGGTCTACCAAATATAATGGGACAAAAGCTATCTTGTGGGGAACCAAGAACAAGAAAATCAGCAGGATATTTAGTTTTCCCACACAAGACTTCAACATCTCTAACAATTCCCAATTGGTGAAATAGTATCTCTATTGGCAAGTTTAATTGTGACATCAATATCTCTAACTCAGCAGGTGCAATATCATGCATAATTTCGTATAAGTCAATAGGTATTGCACTAGCACTAGCACCCATATCACACAAGCCATGATAACAATGATATCCTATTTTAACAGAAATAACAGGCATGCCTACCACAGGTCTATGTTTATCTTTAGCACAAGGTTTAGCAATTCTAGCAGTTTCATCACAGAAATAAATAACATGCCCATCAATATTATCAGCCAAGAGATCCTTAACAATAGCAATATTAGGTTCAACTTTAACTTGCTCAGGAGGTGTATAGGTTCTAATATTGCTTTTACGAACCACAGTTGAAGCTTTAGCATGATCTTTTATCCTAACAGGAAAAGGTGGTTTCTCAACATAAGCAGTAGAGAAATAGGATCATTATAAGTGATAGTCTTTTCTTCAACTTTAATAGGTGCAGCTACTTTTACTTCTATGGGAGGATGATATTTAAACCACTTCTCCTTAGGGAGATCAACATGAGTAGCAAAAGATTCACAGAAAGAAGCTACTATCTCAGAGTCAAGTCCATATTTAGTGCTAAATTTACGGAAAAACATCGGTATCCATAAAAGATTTAACACAATCAAACTTAGGTGTCATACCTGACTCCTTACCTTCGTCGAGATCCCAATCTTCAGAGTTGCGTTTAATTCTTTCCAATAAATCCCATTTGAATTCAATAGTCTTCATCATAAAAGAGCCAGCACAAGAAGTATCGAGCATGGTGCGATTGTTGTCAGAAAGCCGAGCATAAAATTTTGAATAATCATTTCTCTTGAGAGCTCATGATTGGGGCATGAATATAACATTGATTTAAGCCTCCCCCAAGCTTGAGCGATGCTTTCTCCTTCGCGAGGCCAAAAATTATATATAATTACGATCATGATGAACAAGATGCATAGGATAAAACTTCTGATGAAATTCCAATTTCAATCGTTTGTAGTTCCATGATCCCATATCATCACATAGCCTATACCATGTCAATGCATCTCCCTTCAAAGATAAAGGGAAGACCTTATTCTTGATAACATCATCGGGCATACCTGCAAGCTTAAATAGTCCACAAACTTCATCCACATATATTAGGTGCTCATCAGGATGTAATGTCCCATCTCCTACAAAAGGATTAGCTAGCAGTTTTTCTATCATACCCGAAGGAATTTCAAAGTAGACATTTTCATTTTTAGTAGGTTCAGTAGGTTTAGGAGCAACTCTTTGCTCTACTGGTCGGGGTGAAGATACCCCGAACAAGCCGTTTAGAGGATTACTTTCCATAGTAACAAGCGATAGTAAATTTCAGCACACTATATAAATTTTTCCTTACCAAATTCAACCTACCAAAGGCGCTTCACTCCCTGGCAACGGCGCCAGAAAAGAGTCTTGATGACCCACAAGTATAGGGGATCTATCGTAGTCCTTTCGATAAGTAAGAGTGTTGAACCCAACGGGAGCAGAAGGAAATGATAAGCGGTTTTCAGCAAGGTATTCTCTGCAAGCACTGAAATTATAGATAACAGATAGTTTTGTGATTAGATAATTTGTAACGAGCAACAAGTAAAAAAATTAAATAAAGTGCAGAAAGGTGGCCCAATCCTTTTTGTAGCAAAGTACAAGTCTGGACAAACTCTTATATAAAAGAAAGCGCTCCCGAGGACACATGGGAATTATCGCCAAGCTAGTTTTCATCACGTTCATATGATTCGCGTTCGGTACTTTGATAATTTGATATGTGGGTGGACCGGTGCTTGGGTGATGTCCTTACTTGGACAAGCATCCCACTTATGATTAACTCCTACTGCAAGCATCCGCAACTACAAAAGAAGTATTAAGGTAAACCTAACCATAGCATGAAACATATGCATCCAAATCAGCCCCTTACGAAGCAACGCATAAACTAGGGTTTAAGCTTCTATCACTCTAGCAACCCATCATCTACTTTTTACTTCCCAATGCCTTCCTCTAGGCCCAAATAATGGTGAAGTGTCATGTAGTCGACGTTCACATAACACCACTAGAGGAGAGACAACATACATCTCATCAAAATATCGAACAAATACCAAATTCACATGACTACTAATAGCAAGACTTCTCCCATGTCCTCGGGAACAAACGTAACTACTCACAAAGCATATTCATGTTCATAATCAAAGGGGTATTAATATGCATATAGGAACTGAGCATATGATCTTCCACCAAATAAACCGGTTAGCATCAACTACAAGGAGTAATCAACACTACTAGCAACCTACAGGTACCAATCCCAGACTTAGAGACAAGAATTGGATACAAGAGATGAACTAGGGTTTGAGAGGAGATGGTGCTGGTGAAGATGTTGATGGAGATTGGCCCCCTCCCGATGAGAGGAGCGTTGGTGATGAGGATGGCGATGATTTCCCCCTCCCGGAGGGAAGTGTCCCCGGCAAAATAGCTCCGTCGGAGCCCTAGATTGGTTCCGCCTTGTGGCGGCGGAGTCTCGTCTAGAAAGCTTGGTTATGATTTTTTTCCTCAACGAAAGACTCCATATTGCAGAAGATGGGCATCGGAGGGCCACTAGGGGGCCCACGAGGCAAGGGGCGCACCCAGGGGGGAGGGCGCGCCCCCCACCCTCGTGGCTGGTGAGTGGCCCCCCTCTGGTACTTCTTGCGCTCAGTATTTTTTATATATTCTGGAAATAACTTCCGTGAAGTTTCAGGACTTTTGGAGCTGTGCAGAATACGTCTCTAATATTTCCTCCTTTTCCAGCCCAGAATCCCAGTTGTCGGCATTCTCCCTCTTTATGTAAACCTTTTAAAATAAGAGAGAATAGGCATAAGTATTGTGACATAATATGTAGTAGCAACCCATAATGCAATAAATATTGATATAAAAGCATGATGCAAAATGGACGTATCAATGTCCTCTCAGATGTGAGAATTACCTTTGACTCTATCTTCGACTCCCCATCTGCTCTCCTGGATATTGTTCGGGCCAATGAAGTGGCTCAGGCGGCTATTGCCAAGGCAAAAGAGGTGGCTTCTTAGGGCGGCAACCCACCGGTTGTGGCCGGTGGGACCACGAGTGTCACTGGCAGGGGCGAGGTCTCCTCCGTTGCGGTGAAATGCGGGGCCGCTATGCGCGCCCAATCCTGCATAGCCCCGTGCAGGTCGAGTCTCCATATCAAAAACCTCTCTATTAGATGAAGACCTTGTTTTGGAATATCAGGGGTTTCGGCGCTAGGGGGCACAGAGACCAGCTGAGAGATCTTGTACGAGGTGATAACATTGATATTATTGGTCTTGTCGAAACGCTCAAAGGCTCGTTCTCTCCGAATGAACTTTTCGTAGTTGCGGGGATCAATAGATTTGGTTGGAACTTCCTGCCTTCCTCTGGCCATTCCGGTGGCATCCTCATTGGCACCAAGCCCGATGTTTTTGATTTTGCGGCTTTTGATCATGGGGTTTTTTGGGCTAGCACTATTGTGTTTCACCGTTTACTTAACGTTCTCTTGGAGGTTATGGTGGTTTATGGGCCTGTTGATCACTCTCTTTCCCCGTTGTTCCTGGATGAGATCACGACCAAAATTGATTCTTGTACTATTCCCCTGCTAGTTGGCGGTGATTTCAATCTTTTGTGCTCCCCCTTGGATAAAAATGAAGGAAATATGCCCTAGAGGCAATAATAAAGTTATTATTTATTTCCTTATATCATGATAAATGTTTATTATTCATGCCAGAATTGTATTAACTGGAAACATAATACATGTGTGAATACATACACAAACAGTATGTCACTAGTATGCCTCTACTTGACTAGCTCGTTGAATCAAAGATGGTTAAGTTTCCTAGCCATAGACATGAGTTGTCATTTGATTAACGGGATCACATCATTAGGGAATGATGTGATTGACTTGACCCATTCCGTTAGCATAGCACTTGATCGTTTAGTTTGTTGCTATTGCTTTCTTCATGACTTATACATGTTCCCATGACTATGAGATTATGCAACTCCCGTTTACCGGAAGAACACTTTGTGTGCTACCAAACGTCACAACTAACCGCCTGAGACCCCTGTCGTGGGGGCCACCGGGCTCCCCTCCCGGGTAGATTTGTTCGCAGATATTATTTTTATTTTCCAGAAAAATTCTCGTTGATTCATCACATTCCTGAGACTTTTAATTTCTAGCACGAAAGTACTTATACAAAGGATCTTACCCCCGGTGTCTCGTGGATAAGTTCTGCTGAAAACAGCGTTCATGTCGTTGTGTTAGTTCTATCGATATGTCCGCCAGATATTCATTTATCAAGAATCTAATGATGTAATCAATGTCCGTTCACTTACTGTCTCCAAAGCGATTACATGTCTGGGGGCATACAGAATTAGGATTTGTCACTCCGATTGTCGGAGAGGTATCTCTGGGCCCTCTCGGTAATGCACATCACTTAAGCCTTGCAAGCATTGCAACTAATGAGTTAGTTGCGAGATGATGTATTACGGAACGAGTAAAGAGACTTGCCGGTAACGAGATTGAACTAGGTATTGAGATACCGACGATTGAATCTCGGGCAAGTAACATACCGATGACAAAGGAAACAACGTATGTTGTTATGCGGTCTGACCGATAAAGATCTTCGTGTCAAAACCGGCGGATCTCGGGTAGGGGGTCCCGAACTGTGTGTCAAGGAGGATGGTAACAGGAGACAAGGCACACGATGTTTTTACCCAGGTTCGGGCCCTCTCGATGGAGGTAAAACCCTACTCCTGCTTGATTAATATTGATGATGATTGGTAGTACAAGAGTAGATCTACCACGAGATCAAGGAGGCTAAACCCTAGAAGCTAGCCTATGGTATGATTGTTGTATATATTGTATATCTATCGACTAGCCTGGCCTCGTTTTATATAATGCACCGAGGCCTAGGATAACAAGAGTCCTAGCCGAATACGCCGGTGGGGAGAAGTCCTTGTCTTGATCGCCAAGTCTTGTGGAATCTTCCTTGTATGCGGTGCCGTCCGAACTGGCCCATGAGTATACGTCCACGGGGGTCCTCGGCCCAATCTAATAGATCGAGATGACGTGGTGAGTACCCCCTAGTCCAGGACACTGTCAGTAGCCCCCTGAACGGTCTTCAATTAGGGACGCTCCTTGATTCTTCCGAACTGTTCTTCATCTTCGGTTGCCGGTCTTGAAAACTGTCAACAAATCTTCTTTGTCTTCGATCTTGAGGATCGCTGAAATGCATTCGACGTTTTATACGTCGGGTATCCGAGGAGCCCCTTTAAGTTTCCGGCCTTTATCAATGCCTTGTTTATTTTTATGCCACACCTCGGGTTTGAAGTTGTTCCCGGGAGGCAGGGTCCTCTTGCGTCCGAGCTCCAACGCTGGACTGCATTCGAGGTATCTTTTGTGGCCGAGCACCAACACCGGACCGCTTCCCAACTCTAGTGCCGGAATGTATCTGAGCTCCAACAGCGGACTATATATCCGAGCTCCAACCCCGGACTGTATACCCGAGCTCCGACGCCGAAATATATCCGAGCTCCAACGCCGGACTATGTCCAGGCTCCAATGCCGGACTATATCCGAGGTGTCATATCACCTTGGTTCAAAAAAGTTGAAGGAGTTTAGCCGAGCTTAATGCCGGAAATGCCCTCTATGGAGCCAGCCACTAGCGCCCGAGCTTTATGCCGGACTGCTTCCGAGGTGGTGCACCACCCCGACTATGGGCCGATTTTTTGTCAATATTTTTTATTGGTGCAATTTATTCTCTGCCGAGATATATACCAGTAGCCCTCAAGGTGTGTATCGGTCTAAAACCCGAGATGCACATGAAGGATGACATAAGACGCTGATCCCAGTAGCCGCTGAGACTCAGGTTGATTTGCAAAATCGGCCTGAGGATCAAGTCCAAGCTCGGCAGAATACTTCGGGACACAAAGCGGCGTGCTCAGTCCTCGAGACTCAGGGTTGGGTGCGGCCGACCAACCTGAGGATCAAAATCTCCTCGGAAACTATATTGCACATAAAATTTTCTGCATTGGACAAGCAATGCAGTAGCCCCCGAGACACTGGTCGGGTGGCAACACCGGATCAGGGGATCGATGTGCCCCTTTAGTATTTGTAAATAATAAGCCCAAAGCCCAGTAGCCCCCGAGCCTTCATGCGGGCACGGGTGGCCGAATTAAGGATCAATATCCATAGTAAAATCACAAATTATGTGTAATGACTCTATGTATCCAAGTACTTTACGTCATTAATGCTTGGATCCGCATTGTACAAAACTTTGTTGATCGACCATCGGCTTCCACCTCCTTGGCCAGTAGCCGAGGAGTGTTTGTCCTACTTTATAAAGCCTTTATGAGGGCAAAGATTTACGACAAACAAGGCAATCTGGCCACACGGTTTTATAAACAAAGGTACGCAGAGAGATATGTTATATTACTGTTTAATAGAAGAAATGTATTTCAAAGAAATAGTCCCGCTATCGGTTCCTTTCTTTGGGTTGTCATGCTAAGCATGATCATGAAACCTCAGCTCGAATGTAAGAGCAAAATATCGAGGATTTAGTTTGGGAGGCCAGTTAATAGCCCCCGGTAGTGTTCGGCGACAGTCGAGGTCAAGCCGTAAACACTTCGGCCAATGTTATGAATGGCCCGTCATAGTCATCGGATCGCTGACCAGTTTACGCTTATTGTGACAGTCAGTTTTCGGCTTTCTCCACTAAGGTGCTTAACCATGTGAGCTGGAAGCACAATCGCAGTGGTTCTCCCTTTGCACGCCTAGCCGAACAAAACGGAACGTAGGAAGCAAGTGCAGGAGCCGGGCAACCCAACTATTGACCGAAGACACAATTCGAAACCGATGCATATATAGCAATATCTGAGAATGTTTTTGCCGAATCCCTAAAGGTGTCCGGCGTTGCACTGCGAGACTAATGCTGGAAAAGCACAAATAGTTTAAAAGTGCCAAAAAGCTTGGAAAACCAAGAAACGTCAGTAAAAACATGACGTCCGAACAAGATCAAGTGTTCGGTGCCAATCCGAAAATTGGTCTTAGAAAAAAGAAGTGCTTCTGTCGTCCTTTAACATGACACATCCTATCTCAAGACTTCGAGCGGGTCAGCCTACGGCTTCAACTCCTATCCCGAGGGCGGAGTACTTCTTGTCAGGCCAGTTTAGCAAACTAATCTCTAGCGGCTTTCAGAGAGAAATTAGGCTCCCCAGCTAGTGACCGCACACTCGTGTCAAAAAAAGGAGTGATAAATAATAATAATAATAATAATAATAATAATAATAATAAAACTTTGCAACGACTAAGAAGAAGAACACTTATTATAAAACGGCTCAAATAAACTTAAGAGCCCCCAAGTGACTTGGGTAGGAGAATGATTGCATGTACCGAAGTACTTATATCATATCTATGTTCAACCGAACTTCAAACGCGTCTTAACCGACCGTCAGCTTCTCCCTCTTCGGTCAAGGACCAAAAAGTGTTATGTACTCCATCGGTCGAGAATATCGACGGTGTTTCCAATAACCAGGCAATCAGGCCATAAGGCTGTAACAGACAAAGCGTGCTCAGGGAACTTATGCTATATTACTGCGAAGAGTAAGAAGCATCTTCGAAGAAAATAGTACCCCCACCGATACCTTTCTTCGGTGCTCATTGTTATTATGAGACTTGTGCAATAGATTTTTTGTACTCATGAGTTCCGTTGTGTGCCGACCATCATTGAATAACTATAAGAGCGCTAGCTTTCGGCTTCACCCAGTCTGAGGTCCGGCTCGGGTGACCCGATCGTGACAATCGCAGAGGTGCTCCCTTTACTCCCTAGCCGAACAATCGGGAACGTAGGGGTAAACACAGGAGCGAGGCAACCCAGCTTGCAAATCGCTTAAGTCAATGTGGTGCATATTGTGGCGTAATACACGAACAAGGAACGAAGCCGTACAAGTATAATCATATGCAACAGGAAAAGCTTCATAAAGGAAGCCCCCAAGTAAACGGGGTATTTGAATTTATGCGTCACAAACAAAGTTTGGACAAGGAAATTTTTTAGAAGCAACTTTTTTCCAAAAAAGTATAATGCTTGGTCGAACTGAACGCAAGTTAGAAATTAAAGCTTTGAGCATGAAAGCGACTTAGCTGGTTAATGTGTTCGGTATTGATGACGCGGTCCGAGCTTGATGCGGGGCAAGGTTACATCCCTCAAGCCGGTCCCGAGGTGGCGGAGCAGAGATCATGACACGCCGAAGTGGTGACATAGCACGATCAATGCAGATCGGCAGAGTGACGCCGAAGTCCCTGGATCATTTTCCTGTGCACAAAAAATAGTGCAAACCGGAGATAATAGTAATAATGATAATTAAAAAAATCGTTGCATAATAAATAATTTATGCAAAGTGAGTAATAAAAGAAATATGGCCTGGCGCCGAAGTCAATGTCGATGCAGGGCGTCGGCGTGATGGGTAAAGGCGTGGCAAAGCCTGAATTCACAGGTCGGTCCGAGCTCCGGATGCGGCGTTCGCCGGACTATGTACGGAAACTGACGAACCACCATGCGACTGTCGTTAATGCAGCACCATTTGATAGACCTGTGTACATATGACGGACAAACCAGAGTAATAATTCCTTGGGAAAAATGAACCCAAACAAGCAAAAAATACTGGGATTAATAGCACCTGGTTTATTTGTTGTAGCAATCCGAAGGAAGGTGATTCCTCAAAATTGGGACCCGCTCCGCACACCCATTGCCTGATGGGCAGATAAAACGACGGCATGGCAATGCTGGTAAAGGTTGACTCGCCGAGGCAAAGCCCTCGGCCCAGCTAACGTGACGGAGCTGGTCGGCTAGTGACGCCGAAGTGTCCGGAGTAGGTTGATGAAGAGATGGCGAAGCCCCCGGTCCAGCCGAGATGTCGAAGCCTCGATGTCAGCCGATGAGTCGAAGTAGGTCGGCGTGATGGACACCAGCTTGAAGAAGCAATAGTGCGGCCCTGTCGATGCAGGTCGTGACGTGGTCGATGCCGGCTTGATGAAGCGACCGTGCGGCGATGCCGGTATGCCCGCTCCGTGTAATCCGTGGGGCGGCGATGTTGGTGATGATTTATCCTTCGCGATGCCGGGCTCTTGTTCGGCTTGCCGAGATGATGATCCGAAGAAGTTGAGCTCGGCTCAACAAAGTGACGCCGTGTCTAGCGCAGGTCGGCAGCCGTGGAGTAATATTGCCGGACTGGTTTGACACCAGCATGATGTTGAAGATCATGTTCAAAAGATCTTACAGTTAGTGGGATGTGTTCGGAACAAAACACAATACCCCATACAAAACTTCCTTCAAAAGGGATGTCTGAAATCCTGTCATAAAAAAGTGAACTCGGGTCGGATTCGTTTTCGCGCAGAAAACAGATCCGAAAAGTGATGCACTAATCGGAAGGTTCCCGGAGTTTGGACGGTCGGATCGAGCGAAATTTTGAGAGGTGGTAGATATAGGAATTCCGCAGCCGATCAACGGTTGGATCTTCCAAAGGACGTCCGAGCTAGAAGCTGGACACCACGCCCTAAACTCATCCAAATTCCCGTCCAGATTTGACAGGGCTCCGGTATATCGTGGATTGCCAGAGATTCCTCCATCGGAACTCGACGAAATTTTCCAGGGTTGTTGTAGACTCAATTCCGCACAATTCCACCAAAGCGATCGTCAAAGCGATACTCGAGGAGGTGGTGGTGGCAGATACGAGTTCGCTGTCCAGAAAAACAGCACGGTCGCTTGAGGGCAATGTTGACGTTGAGCCCCCGAGCTCCATAGATGATTCCTCCATGATCTTGATAGAGATCGGAGTTGATGTTTGATGAAGGCCCTCGTCCGGACATGGTGATCCGAACACGGGGCGCAATTCTTGGTCGAACCAAGGTGACCAGTCGAGCTGGTGACGAAGATGCCGAAGTCGCAGTTGATCTGCAGGCGAGCCATCGATCCTTTTGTCGATCACACAGCGGAACTCTCAATGAAAGCACCAATGTCGGTGTCAAAACCGGCGGATCTCGGGTAGGGGGTCCCGAACTGTGCGTCTAGGCCGGATGGTAACAGGAGGCAGAACACGAATGTTTTACCCAGGTTCGGGCCCTCTTGATGGAGGTAAAACCTTACGTCCTGCTTGATTAATATTGATGATATGGGTAGTACAAGAGTAGATCTACCACGAGATCAAGGAGGCTAAACCTAGAAGCTAGCCTATGGTATGATTGTTGTATATTGTATATCTATTGACTAGCCTGGCCTCGGTTTATATAATGCACCAGAGGCCTAGGATAACAAGAGTCCTAGCCGAATACGCCGGTGGGGAGACCTTGTCTTGATCGCCAAGTCTTGTGGAATCTTCCTTGTATGCGGCAGCTGTCCGAACTGGCCCATGAGTATACGGCCATGGGGGTCCTCGGCCCAATCTAATAGATCGGGAGACGACGTGGTGAGTACCCCCTGTCCAGGATCACCGATCAAAGATCTTCGTAGAATATGTGGGAGCCAATATGAGCATCTAGGTTCCGCTATTGGTTATTGACCGGAGACATGTCTCGGTCATGTCTACATAGTTCTCGAACCCGTAGGGTCCGCACGCTTAAAGTTTCGGTGACGATTGTATTATGAGTTTATGTGATTTGATGTACCGAAGGTAGTTCGGAGTCCTGGATGAGATCGGGGACATGACAAGGAGTCTCGAAATGGTCGAGACGTAAAGATCGATATATTGGACGACTATATTCGGACATCGGAAAGGTTCCGAGTGATTCGGGTATTTTTCGGTGGGAGTTACGGGAATACGAGGAAGAAGTAATGGGCCTCATGGGCCAAGTGGTGGAAGAGAGGAGGCAGGAGCGCGCACGCTTAATTGGTTTCGATGACGTTATGATTATGATTTATGAGTTGATGCTAGAAAGTGCTATTTGGATTCGCATGATAGATTCTTCCCGCTTTCGGACATCGGAAAGGTTTCGAGTGATCGGGTATTTTCGAGGCTTACCGGGCGGAGTTACGGAGTTACGAGGAAGAAGTAATGGGCCTCATGGGCCAAGTGGTGGAAGAGAGGAGGCAGGGCGCGTGGCCCCCCTAGCCCAAACCGAATTGGACTAGGGGGCCGGCCCCCCTTTCCTCCTTTTCCTCCCTCTCCTTCCTTCTCCTTCTCCTCCTTCCTTTCCCTCCTAGTAGGAGTAGGAAAGGGGAGTCCTACTCCTACTAGGAGGAGGACTCCTCCTCCTGGCGCGCCCATAGAGGGCCGGCCGGCCTCCCCCCTTGCTCCTTTATATACAGGGGCAGGGGGCACCTCTAGACACACAAGTTGATCAGTTGATCTCTCCCAGCCGTGTGCGGTGCCCCCTCCACCATATTCCACCTCGGTCATATCGTAGTGGTGCTTAGGCGAAGCCCTGCGTCGGTAGCAACATCATCACCGTCACCACGCCGTCGTGCTGACGGAAACTCTCCCGTGAAGCTCTGCTGGATCGGAGTTCGCGGGACGTCATCGAGCTGAACGTGTGCTGAACTCGGAGGTGCCGTGCTCGTCTGGTACTTGGATCGGTCGGATCATGAAGACGTACGACTACATCAACCGCGTTGTGCTAACGCTTCCGCTTTCGGTCTACGAGGGTACGTGGACACACTCTCCCCTCTCGTTGCTATGCATCACCATGATCTTGCGTGTGCGTAGAATTTTTTTGAAATTACTACGTTCCCCAACAGTGGTATCAGAGCCTAGGTTTTATGCGTTTGATGTTGTGCACGAGTAGAACACAAGTGAGTTGTGGGCGATATAAGTCATACTGCTTACAGCATGTCATACTTTGGTTCGGCGGTATTGTTGGATGAAGTGGCCCAGACCGACATTACGCGTACGCTTACGCGAGACTGGTTCTACCGACGTGCTTTGCACACAGGTGGCTGGCGGGTGTCAGTTTCTCCAACTTTAGTTGAACCAAGTGTGGCTACGCCCGGTCCTTGCGAAGGTTAAAACAACACCAACTTGGCAAACTATCGTTGTGGTTTTGATGCGTAGGTAAGAACGGTTCTTGCTAAGCCCGTAGCAGCCACGTAAAACTTGCAACAACAAAGTAGAGGACGTCTAACTTGTTTTTGCAGGGCATGTTGTGATGTGATATGGTCAAGACATGATGCTAAATTTATTGTATGAGATGATCATGTTTTGTAACCGAGTTATCGGCAACTGGCAGGAGCCATATGGTTGTCGCTTTATTGTATGCAATGCAATCGCGCTGTAATGCTTTACTTTATCACTAAGCAGTAGCGATAGTCGTGGAAGCATAAGATTGGCGAGACGACAACGATGCTACGATGGAGATCAAGGTGTCGCGCCGGTGACGATGGTGATCATGACGGTGCTTCGGAGATGGAGATCACAAGCACAAGATGATGATGGCCATATCATATCACTTATATTGATTGCATGTGATGTTTATCTTTTATGCATCTTATCTTGCTTTGATTGACGGTAGCATTATAAGATGATCTCTCACTAAATTTCAAGATAAAAGTGTTCTCCCTGAGTATGCACCGTTGCCAAAGTTCGTCGTGCCCAGACACCACGTGATGATCGGGTGTGATAAGCTCTACGTCCATCTACAACGGGTGCAAGCCAGTTTTGCACACGCAGAATACTCAGGTTAAACTTGACGAGCCTAGCATATGCAGATATGGCCTCGGAACACTGAGACCGAAAGGTCGAGCGTGAATCATATAGTAGATATGATCAACATGATGTTCACCATTGAAAACTACTCCATTTCACGTGATGATCGGTTATGGTTTAGTTGATTTGGATCACGTGATCACTTAGAAGATTAGAGGGATGTCTTTCTAAGTGGGAGTTCTTAAGTAATATGATTAATTGAACTTAAATTTATCATGAACTTAGTACCTGATAGTATCTTGCTTGTTATGTTTGATTGTAGATAGATGTCCCGTGCTGTTGTTCCGTTGAATTTTAATGCGTTCCTTGAGAAAGCAAAGTTGAAAGATGATGGTAGCAATTACACGGACTGGGTCCGTAACTTGAGGATTATCCTCATTGCTGCACAGAAGAATTACGTCCTGGAAGCACCGCTGGGTGCCAGGCCTGCTGCTGGAGCAACACCAAATGTTATGAACGTCTGGCAGAGCAAAGCTGATGACTACTCGATAGTTCAGTGTGCCATGCTTTACGGCTTAGAATCGGGACTTCAACGACGTTTTGAACGTCATGGAGCATATGAGATGTTCCAGGAGTTGAAGTTAATATTTCAAGCAAATGCCCGGATTGAGAGATATGAAGTCTCCAATAAGTTCTATAGCTGCAAGATGGAGGAGAATAGTTCTGTCAGTGAACATATACTCAAAATGTCTGGGTATCATAATCACTTGACTCAACTGGGAGTTAATCTTCCTGTTGATAGTGTCATTGACAGAGTTCTTCAATCACTGCCACCAAGCTACAAGAGCTTCGTGATGAACTATAACATGCAAGGGATGGATAAGACAATTCCCGAGCTCTTCGCAATGCTAAAGGCTGCGGAGGTAGAAATCAAGAAGGAGCATCAAGTGTTGATGGTCAACAAGACCGCCAGTTTCAAGAAAAAGGGCAAAGGGAAGAAGAAGGGGAACTTCAAGAAGAACAGTAAGCAAGTTACTGCTCAGGAGAAGAAACCCAAATCTGGACCTAAGCCTGAAACTGAGTGCTTCTACTGCAAGCAGACTGGACACTGGAAGCGGAACTGCCCCAAGTATTTGGCGGATAAGAAGGATGGCAAGGTGAACAAAGGTATATGTGATATACATGTTATTGATGTGTACCTTACTAGAGCTCGCAGTAGCACCTGGGTATTTGATACTGGTTCTGTTGCTAATATTTGCAACTCGAAACAGGGACTACGGATTAAGCGAACACTGGCAAGGACGAGGTGACGATGCGCGTGGGAAATGGTTCCAAAGTCGATGTGATCGCGGTCGGCACACTACCTCTACATCTACCTTCGGGATTAGTTTTAGACCTAAATAATTGTTATTTGGTGCCAGCGTTGAGCATGAACATTATATCTGGATCTTGTTTGATGCGAGACGGTTATTCATTTAAAT
>NC_053023.1:168942961-168958335 GCF_003073215.2 Triticum urartu
GGAGGAGAGATATAAAGTGACGTTCTTTCGCATTGACATTTTGTGCATCCAACCATAAAAGCACATGGCAACCTCTGCTTCCCTCTGCGAAGGGCCTATCCTTTATTATTATCTTCCACCTTATGCAAGAGTCACGGTGATCTTCACCTTTCCTTTTTCACTTTATCCTTTGGCAAGCTTAGCATGTTGGAAAGAACATGATATATATATATATATATATATATATATATATATCTAATTGGATGTAGGGGAGCATGAACCATTATTGTTGACATTACCCTTGAGGTAAAAGGTTGTGGGGCAAAACTATAAGCCCCTATCTTTCTCTGTGTCCGATTAAAACTCCATAAACACAAGTATTCGCGTGAGTGTTAGCAATTATGAAGGACTAGATGATAGTTGAGTATGTGGACTTGCTTTTAAGCTCTGACATAGACTCTTTCCGATGTTATGATAAATTGCAATTGTTTCGATGACTGAGATTATAGTTTGTTGGAGCCCAATAAGGTTTATGATTCATACTTTTGCATTGTGAATAGATCATCGCTTGAACATAAGTAATCATATGACAAAATCTATATATGTTGTTGTTATGAGAATAATCATGATGCCTTCATGTCCGTATTTATTTTTATCGATGCCTCTACCTCTAAACATGGGGACATATTTATTGTTATCGGCTTTTCGCTTGAGGACAAGCGAGGTCTAAGCTTGGGGGAGTTGATACGTCCATTTTGCATCATGCTTTATATTGATATTTATTGCATTATGGGATGTTATTACACGTTATGTCACAATACTTATGGCCATTGTCTCTTATTTTATAACGTTTACATAAAGAGGGAGAATGCCGGCAGCTGGAATTCTGGGCTGGAAAAGGAGCAAATATTAGAGACCTATTCTGTGCAACTCCAAAAGTCCTGAAACTCCACAGAATATCTTAAAATAAATAAAGAAAAATCCTTGCCAAAGATGAAGGCCAGGGGGCCCACACCCTTCTCACGAGGGTGGGGGGCGCCCCCAACCTCGTGGGCCTCCTGGTGGGTCTCCGACATCCATCTTCTCCTATATGAAGTCTGTCGATGAGAAAAAAATAGGAAGCAACCTTTCGGGACGAGACTCCGCCACCACGAGGCGGAACCAATCTAGAGCTCCGGCAGAGCTGTTCTGTCAGGGAAACTTCCGTCCGGGAGGGGGAAATCATCGCCATCATCATCACCAACGCTCCTCTCATCGGGAGAGGGCAATCTCCATCAACATCTTCACCAGCACCATCTCATCTCCAAACCCTAGTTCATCTCTTGTATCCGATTCTTGTCTCCAAGTCCGGGATTGGTGCTAGCAGGTTGCTAGTAGTGTTGATTACTCCTTGTAGTTGATGCTAGTTGGTTTATTTGGTGGAAGATCATATGTTCAGATCCTATATGCATATTATTACCCCTCTGATTATGAACATGAATATGCTTTGTGAGTAATTACGTTTGTTCCTGAGGACAAGGGAGAAGTCTTGCTATTAGTAGTCATGTGAATTTGGTATTCGTTTGATATTTTGATAAGATGTATGTTGTCTAGCTCTAGTGGTGTTATGTGAACGTCGACTACATAACACTTCACCATTATTTGGGCCTAGAGGAAGGCATTGGGAATTAATAAGTAGATGATGGGTTGCTAGAGTGACAGAAGCTTAAACCCTAGTTTATGCGTTCCTTCGTAAGGGGCTGATTTGGATCCATATGTTTCATGCTATGGTTAGGTTTACCTTAGTACTTTTGTTGTAGTTGAGGATGCTTGCAATAGAGGTTAATCATAAGTGGGATGCTTGTTCAAGTAAGAATAGAACCCAAGCACCGGTCCACCCACATATCAAGTTATCAAAGTATTGAACGCGAATCACATGAACGTGATGAAAACTAGCTTGACGATATTCCCATGTGTCCTCGGGAGCGCTTTTCCTATTATAAGAGTTTGTTCTGGCTTGTCCTTTGGTACAAAAGGATTGGGCCACCTTGCTGCACCTTATTTACTTTTGTTGCTTGTTGCTCGTTACAATTTACCTTATTACAAAACTATCTGTTACCACTTATTTCAGTACTTGCAGAGAATACCTTGCTGAAAATCGCTTATCGTTTCCTTCTGCTCCTCATTGGGTTCGACACTCTTACTTATCGAAAGGACTACGACAGATCCCCTATACTTGTGGGTCATCAAGTGATCATGTATATAGGCATCACGTCCGAGACAAGTAGACCGACTCCTGCCTGCATCTACTACTATTACTCCACTCATCGACCGCTATCCAGCATGCATCTAGAGTATTAAGTTAAAAAGCAGAGTAACGCCTTAAGCAAGATGACATGATGTAGAGGGATAGACTCATGCAATATGAGAAAACCCCATCTTGTTATCCTCGATGGCAACAATACAATACGTGCCTTGCTGCCCTACTGTCACTGGGAAAGGACACCGCAAGATTGAACCCAAAGCTAAGCACTTCTCCCATTGCAAGAAAGATCAATCTAGTAGGCCAAACCAAACTGATAATTCGAAGAGACTTGCAAAGATAACCAATCATACATAAAAGAATTCAGAGAAGATTCAAATATTATTCATAGATAGACTTGATCATAAACCCACAATTCATCGGTCTCAACAAACACACCGCAAAAAGAAGATTACATCGAATAGTTCTCCAAAAGAGAGGGGGAGAACATTGTATTGAGATCCAAAAAGAGAGAAGAAGCCATCTAGCTACTAACTATGGACCCGTAGGTCTGAGGTAAGATACTCAACATTCTATAATTTTTGATTGCTCCATGCTATGTTATCTACTGTTTTGGGCAATATTGGGCTTTATTATCCACTTTTATATTATTTTTGGGACTAACCTATTAACCGGAGGCCCAGCCCAGAATTGCTGTTTTTTGCCTATTTCAGTGTTTCGAAGAAAAGGAATATCAAATGGAGTCGAAACGGAACGAAATCAACTGTAGAAGTTATTTTTGGAAGGAAAGCTACCGGATGGAGTTGGACCCCACGTCAGGAGCCAATGGAGGTGCTCACGAGGGTGGGGGCGCCCCACCCCCCTAGGGCGCGCCCCCTGCCTCGTGAGGCCCACGAAGCTCCACCGACGTACTTCCTGCACCCATATATACTCACGTACCCTAAAACTTCCAGACCAGACAATAGATCGGGCGCCGCCAGAGCCCCTCCGTAGCCACCGAAAACCAACCTAGACCCGTTCCGGCACCCTGCCGGAGGGGGCAATCCCTCACCGGTGGCCATCATCATCCCGGTGCTCTCCATGACGAGGAGGGAGTAGTTCTCCCTCGGGTCTGAGGGTATGTACCAGTAGCTATGTGTTTGATCTCTCTCTCTCTCTCGTGTTATTGAGGTGATACAATCTTGATGTATCGCGAGCTTTGCTATTATAGTTGGATCCTATGATGGTTTCTCCTCCCCCTCTTCTCTCTTGTAATGAATTGAGTTTCCCCTTTGAAGTAATCTTATCGGATTGAGTCTTTAAAGATTTGAGAACACTTGGTGTATGTCTTGCCGTGGATATCTGTGGTGACAATGGGATATCACGTGATTCACTTGATGTATGTTTTGGTGATCAACTTGCGGGTTCCGCCCATGAACCTATGCATAGGGGTTGGCACACGTTTTCGTCGTGATTCTCCGGTAGAAACTTTGGGGCACTCTTTGAGGTCTATGTGTTGGTTGAATAGATGAATCTGAGATTGTGTGATGCATATCGTATAATCATACCCACGGATACTTGAGGTGACATTGGAGTATCTAGGTGACATTAGGGTTTTGGTTGATTTGTGTCTTAAGGTGTTATTCTAGTACGAACTCTAGGGCGTTTGTGACACTTATAGGAATAGCCCAACGGATTGATTGGAAAGAATAACTTTGAGGTGGTTTCGTACCCTACCATAATCTCTTCGTTCGTTCTCCGCTATTAGTTACTTTGGAGTGACTCTTTGTTGCATGTTGAGGGATAGTTATATGATCCAATTATGTTATCATTGTTGAGGGAACTTACACTGGTGAAAGTATGAACCCTAGGCCTTGTTTCCTATCATTGCAACACCGTTTATGCTCACTTTTATCACTTGCTACCTTGCTGTTTTTATAATTTCAGATTACAAATACCTTTATCTACTATCCATGTACCACTTGTATCACCATCTCTTCGCCGAACTAGTGCACCTGTACAATTTACCATTGTATTGGGTGTGTTGGGGACACAAGAGACTCTTTGTTATTTGGTTGGAGGGTTGCTTGAGAGAGACCATCTTCATCCTACGCCTCCTACGGATTGATAAACCTTAGGTCATCCACTTGAGGGAAATTTGCTACTGTTCTACAAACCTCTGCACTTGGAGGCCCAACAACGTCTATAAGAAGAAGGTTGTGTAGTAGACATCAAGCTCTTTTCTGGCGCCGTTGCCGGGGAGGCGAGGAAAGCGGCACTAACACCCCGTCAACTAAGCTCTTTTCTGGCGCCGTTGCCGGGGAGGTGAGTGCTTGAAGGTATATCTTTAGATCTTGCAATCGAGTCTTTTAGTTTCTTGTTTTATCACTAGTTTAGTTTATAAAAGAAAACTATAAAAAAATGGAATTGAGTTTGTCTCATACGCTTCACCTTTTTAATATCTTTTGTGAGTATGATGGAAAGGATAATTGTGCTCAAGTGCTAGAAGAAGAAATCTATAAAATGTTTGGCACTATATATTTGAATGATGAGCATGATTGCAATGTTGTTAGTATGAATTCCTTGAATATACATGATGCTAATGATATGCAAAGCCACAAGCTTGGGGAAGCTATGTTTGATGAAGATGATATTTTTTGTCCCCAAGTTTTGATGATGCAAATTTACTATGATGAAAGCATGCCTCCTATCTATGATGATTATTGTGATGATACGTATGCTATAAAGAATAATGATATAAATGAAACTTGTCATCTTGGTCTTAATTTTCAATCACATGATAGTTATTTTGTTGAGTTTGCTCCCACTATTATTCATAAGAAGAATTTTGCTTGTGTGGAGAGTAGTAAATTTCTATGCTTGTAGATCATGAAAAGAATGCTTTAGGTGCTGGTTATATTTTTGAATTCATTCATGATGCTGTAAAAATTATTATGTAGAGGAACATATGCTTGTAGGAATTGCAATAATATCAAGTTTCCTCTCTATGTGCTTAAAGTTTTGAAGTTATGCTTGTTTTACCTTCCTATGCAAGTTGATTCTTGTTCCCACAAGTTGTTTGCTCACAAAATCCCTATGCATAGGAAGTGGAGTTAGACTTAAATGTTAGTACATATTCTTCATGATGCTCTCTTTATGTTACAATTCTTATCTTTTATGTGAGCATCATTGAAATCATCATGCCTAGCTAGGGGCGTTAAACGATAGCGCTTGTTGGGAGGCAACCCAATTTTATTTTGTTCCTTGCTTTTTGCTCCTGTTTAGTAATAAATAATTCATCTAGCCTCTGTTTAGATGTGGTTTTATGCTTTTAATTACTTGGGGAAAGTCTTGTTGATCACGCTGTAAAAAACAGAAACTTTAGCGCTCATGAGAATTGCTGCCATTTTTATTTGGAGAGTGATATTTAGTTATTTATTTTTTCATATGATTAATAGATAAATTCCTCAGATCCATCAATTTATTTGAGAATTTTATGAGTTCCAAAGTATACGTTTGATCCAGATTACTCAGACTGTTCTGTTTTTGACAGATTCTGTTTTTCATGTGTTGTTTACTTATTTTGATGAATCTATGGCTAGTAAAAGAGTTTATAAACCATAGAGAAGTTTGAATACAGTAGGTATAATACCAATATAAATAAATAATGATTCATTACAGTAACCTTTGATGGGATGTTATTCTTATACTAACGGAGCTACGAGTTTCTGTTAAGTTTTGTGTTGTGGAAGTTTTCAAGTTTTGGGTAAGATTCGATGGACTATGGAATAAGGAGTGGCAAGAGCCTAAGCTTGGGGATGCCCAAGGCACCCCAAGGTAATATTCAAGGACAACCAAGAGCCTAAGCTTGGGGATGCCCCGGAAGGCATCCCCTCTTTCGTCTTCGTTCATCGGTAACTTTACTTGGAGCTATATTTTTATTCACCACATGATATGTGTTTTGCTTGGAGCGTCAATTTATTTTGTTAGGATTTGCTGATGTTATTTAGAACAATGTTTTGCATCTTTTATTTCAATAAAAGTGGCATTGATAGCCTTTACTATGCCTATTTTACAAGTCTTCATGTTGCTGTTTGAAAACAGAAAGTTTACCGCTGTTGCAATAATTCCCTAGAAAAGTCAGAATGTGATAAAATGTTGAAACCTTTTGCATATTAAGATCTGATAAATTTACTACAGTGGGAATTTTCTTTCATAATTTTTGGAGCTAGGGAAGTATGGATGTTGCTGCATTCTTTACAGACTATCCTGTTTAGGCAGATTGCTGTTATGTTTGCATTGTTTGCATATGTTTGCTTCTTTAATGATTCTATTTGAGGATAGGACTATTAAATATGCAGAGGCATTTAGTATGCAATGTTGAATAATAATTTTAGTGATTTTACAGTAGAGTATGATAAGGTTTTGGCAATGGTTTATACTAACTTATCTCACGAGTCCTTGTTGAGTTTTGTGTGGATGAAGCTTTTGAGATTTAGGGAGACCTTGATATGAGAGGAATTAAGGAGACACAAAAGCTCAAGCTTGGGGATGCCCAAGGCACCCCAAGATAATATTTCAAGAAGTCTCAAGCATCTAAGCTTGGGGATGCCCCGGTTGGCATCCCACCTTTCTTCTTCAACAATTATCGGTTAGTTTCGGTTGATCCTAAGTTTTTGCTTCTTCACATGATGTTTGCCATTCTTAGAATGTCATTTTATTTTGCTTTGCTTGCTGTTTGAATAAGAATACCAAGATCTGAAATTATTAAATGTTAGAGAGTCTTCACATAGTTGCATAATTATTCAACTACTCATTGATCTTCACTTATATCTTTCGGAGTAGTTTGTCATTTGCTCTAGTGCTTCACTTATATCTTTTAGAGCATGGTGGTAGTTTTATTTTGAAGAAATAGATGAACTCTCATGCTTCACTTAGATTATTTTGAGAGTCTTAAATAGCATGGTAATTTGCTTAAAATCCTAATATGCTAGTTTCAAGATTAGTAAAATTTCTTATGAGTGTTTTGAATACTAAGAGAAGTTTGATGCTTGATGATTGTTTTGAGATATGGAGGTAATAATATCAAAGTCGTGCTAGTTGAGTAGTTGTGAATTTGAGAAGTGCTTGTGTTGAAGTTTGCAAGTCCCGTAGCATGCACGTATGGTAAATGTTATGCAAAAAATTTGAAACATGAGGTGTTATTTGATTGTCTTCCTTATGAGTGGCGGTCGGGACGAGCGATGGTCTTTTCCTACCAATCTATCCCCCAGGAGCATGCGCGTAGTACCGAGGTTTTTGATGACTGTAGATTTTTGCAATAAGTATGTGAGTTCTTTATGACTAATGTTGAGTCCATGGATTATACGCACTCTCACCCTTCCATCCTTGCTAGCCTCTTCGGTACCGTGCATTGCCCTTTCTCACATTGAGAGTTGGCGCAAACTTCGCCGGTGCATCCAAACCCCGTGATACGATACGCTCTTTCACACATAAACCTCCTTATATCTTCCTAAAACAGCCACCATACCTACCTATTATGGCATTTCCATAGCCATTCCGAGATATATTGCCATGCAACTTTCCATCATTCCGTTCATCATGACACATTCATCATTGTCATATTGCTTAGCATGATCATGTAGTTGACATCGTCTTTGTGGCAAAGCCACCGTTCATAATTCTTCCATACATGTCACTCTTGAGTCATTGCTATCCCGGTACACCGCCAGAGGCATTCATATAGAGTCATCCTTGTTCTAGTATCGAGTTGTAATCATTGAGTTGTAAATAAATAGAAGTGTGATGATCATCATTATTAGAGCATTGTCCCAAGTGAGGAATTAAAAAAAAGAGAAAGGCCATAAAAAATAGAAGGCCCAAAAAAGAGAAATGCCATAAAAAAAGAGAAGGCCCAAAAAAATGAGAGAAAAAGAGAGAAGGGACAATGTTACTATCCTTTTGCCACACTTGTGCTTCAAAGTAGCACCATGATCTTCATAAGTAGAGAGTCTCATGTTATCACTTTCATATACTAGTGGGAATTTTTCATTATAGAATTTGGCTTCTATATTCCTACAATGGGTCTCCTCAAGTGCCCTAGGTCTTCGTGAGCAAGCAAGTTGGATGCACACCCACTTAGTTTCTTTTGTTGAGCTTTCATACATTGATAGCTCTAGTGCATCCGTTGCATGGCAATACCTACTCCTTGCATTAACATCAATCGGTGGGCATCTCCATAGCCCATTGATTAGCCTCGTTGATGTGAGACTTTCTCCTTTTTTGTCTTCTCCACATAACCCCCCTCATTATATTCTATTCCACCCATAGTGCTATATCCATGGCTCGCGCTCATGTATTGCGTGAAAGTTTATAGGTTTGAGATTACTAAAGTATGAAACAATTGCTTGGCTTGTCATCGGGGGTTTGCATGATGAGAGCATTCTTGTGTGACGAAAATGAAACATGACTAAACTATATGATTTTGTAGGGATGAACTTTCTTTGGCCATGTTATTTTGAGAAGACATAATTTGCTTTGTTAGTATGCTTGAAGTATTATTATTTTTATGTCAATATATGAACTTGTCTTGAATCTTTCGGATCTGAATATTCATGCCACAATTAAGAAGAATCACATTGAAATTTTGCCAAGTAGCACTCCGCATCAAAAATTCTGTTTTTATCATTTACCTACTCGAGACGAGCAGAATTAAGCTTGGGGAATGCTTGATACGTCTCCACATATCTATAATTTTTGATTGCTCCATGCTATGCTATCTACTGTTTTGGGCAATATTGGGCTTTATTGTCCACTTTTATATTATTTTTGGGACTAACCTATTAACCGGAGGCCCGGCCCATAATTGCTGTTTTTTTGCCTATTTTAGTGTTTCGAAGAAAAGGAATATCAAATGGAGTCGAAACGGAACGAAATCAACTGGAGAAGTTATTTTTGGAAGGAAAGCTACCGGATGGACTTGGACCCCACATCAGGAGTCAAGGGAGGTGCTTACGAGGGTGGGGGCGCCCCCCTAGGGCGCACCCCCTGCCTCGTGGGCCCCCTAAAGCTCCACCGACGTACTTCCTGCACCCATATATACTCACGTACCCTAAAACTTTCAGAACATAGATTAGATCGGGAGTTCCGCCGCCAGAAACCTCCGTAGCCACCGAAAGCCAATCTAGACCGCGTTCCGGCACCCTGCCGGAGGGGGAATCCCTCTCCGGTGGCCATCTTCATCATCCGGTGCTCTCCATGACGAGGAGGGAGTAGTTCTCCTCGGGGCTAAGGGTATGTACCAGTAGCTATGTGTTTGATCTCTCTCTCTCTCTCGTGTTATTGAGGTGATACGATCTTGATGTATCGCGAGCTTTGCTATTATAGTTGGATCCTATGATGTTTTCTCCCCCTCTACTCTCTTGTAATGAATTGAGTTTCCCCTTTGAAGTTATCTTATCGGATTGAGTCTTTAAAGATTTGAGAACACTTGATGTATGTCTTGCCGTGCGTATCTGTGGTGACAATGGGATATCACGTGATTCACTTGATGTATGTTTTGGTGATCAACTTGCGGGTTCCGCCCATGAACCTATGCATAGGGGTTGGCACATGTTTTCGTCGTGATTCTCCGGTAGGAACTTTGGGGCACTCTTTGAGGTTCTATGTGTTGGTTGAATAGATGAATCTGAGATTGTGTGATGCATATCGTATAATCATACCCACGGATACTTGAGGTGACATTGGAGTATCTAGGTGACATTAGGGTTTTGGTTGATTTGTGTCTTAAGGTGTTATTCTAGTACGAACTCTAGGGCTGTTTGTGACACTTATAGGAATAGCCCAACGGATTGATTGGAAAGAATAACTTTGAGGTGGTTTCGTACCCTACCATAATCTCTTCGTTTGTTCTCCGCTATTAGTGACTTTGGAGTGACTCTTTGTTGCATGTTGAGGGATAGTTATGTGATCCAATTATGTTATTATTGTTGAGAGGACTTGCACTAGTGAAAGTATGAACCCTAGGCCTTGTTTCAACACATTGCAATACCGTTTACGCTCACTTTTATCATTAGTTACCTTGCTGTTTTTATATTTTCAGATTACAAAAACCTTTATCTACCATCCATATACCACTTGTATCACCATCTCTTCGCCGAACTAGTGCACCTATACAATTTACCATTGTATTGGGTGTGTTGGGGACACAAGAGACTCTTTGTTATTTGGTTGCAGGGTTGCTTGAGAGAGACCATCTTCATCCTACGCCTCCTACGGATTGATAAACCTTAGGTCATCCACTTGAGGGAAATTTGCTACTGTCCTACAAACCTCTGCACTTGGAGGCCCAACAACGTCTACAAGAGAAGGTTGTGTAGTGACATCAGTAAACTACTCACACTTCATCGGAGGGCTATGGTGTTGATGTAGAAGCCCTCCGTGATCGATGCCCCCTCCGCGGAGCTCCGGAACAGGCCCCAAGATGGGATCTCGTGGATACAGAAAGTTACGGCGGTGGAATTAGGTTTTGGCTCCGTATCTGATCGTTTGGGGGTACGTAGGTATATATAGGAGGAAGGAGTACGTCGGTGGAGCAACAGGGGGCCCACGAGGGTGGAGGGCGCGCCTGGGGGGGGGGGGGGTAGGCGCACCCCCTACCTCGTGGCCCTCTCTTTTTTCTTGACGTAGGGTCCAAGTCTCCTGGGTCTTGTTCGTGAGAAAATCACGTTCCCGAAGGTTTCATTCTGTTTGGACTCCGTTTGATATTCCTTTTCTTCGAAACCCTAAATAGGCAAAAAAACAGCAATTCTGGGCTGGGCCTCCGGTTAATAGGTTAGTCCCAAAAATAATATAAAAGTGGATAATAAAGCCCAATAATTGTCCAAAACAGTAGATAATATAGCATGGAGCAATCAAAAATTATAGATACGTTGGAGACGGTATCAGCACGAGGTGACGATGATGATGTTCTAGTGACAGGGCTTCGCCTAAGCACCGCTACAGTATTATCGAGGTGGACTATGGTGGAGGGGGGCACCGCACACGGCTAAAAGATCAACTGATCAATTGTTGTGTCTAGGGTGCCCCCTGCCCCCGTATATAAAGGAGCAAGGGGGGTGCGGCCGGCCAGGAGAGAGGGCGCGCCAGGAGGAGTCCTACTCCCACCGGGAGTAGGACTCCCCCCTTTCCTAGTTGGATTAGGACTTGGGAGGGGGAAAGAGGAGGGAGAGA
This sequence comes from Triticum urartu, assembly GCF_003073215.2. Lineage (NCBI taxonomy): Eukaryota > Viridiplantae > Streptophyta > Magnoliopsida > Poales > Poaceae > Triticum > Triticum urartu. Next base: position 168,954,393 of record NC_053023.1, read on the forward strand.
GGAAGGAGGGGGCGCCGCCCCCCTCTCCTTGTCCTATTCGGACTAGGGGGGAGGGGCGGCGGCCCAGCCCTGGCCGCCTCTCCTCTCTCCAAAGGCCCACTAAGGCCCATTAACCTCCCGGGGGTTCCGGTAACCTCCCGGTACTCCGGTAAAATCCCGATTTCACCCGAACACTTCCGATATCCAAACATAGGCTTCCAATATATCAATCTTCATGTCTCGACCATTTTGAGACTCCTCGTCATGTCTGTGATCACATCCGGGACTCCGAACAACCTTCGGTACATCAAAACATATAAACTCATAATATAACTGTCATCGAAACGTTAAGCGTGCGGACCCTACGGGTTCGAGAACTATGTAGACATGACCGAGACACGTCTCCGGTCAATAACCAATAGCGGAACCTGGATGCTCATATTGGCTCCCACATATTCTACGAAGATCTTTATCGGTCAGACCGCATAACAACATACGTTGTTCCCTTTGTCATCGGTATGTTACTTGCCCGAGATTCGATCGTCGGTATCTCAATACCTAGTTCAATCTCGTTACCGGCAAGTCTCTTTACTCGTTCCGTAATACATCATCCCGCAACTAACTCATTAGTTGCAATGCTTGCAAGGCTTAAGTGATGTGCATTACCGAGAGGGCCCAGAGATACCTCTCCGACAATCGGAGTGACAAATCCTAATCTCGAAATACGCCAACCCAACAAGTACCTTCGGAGACACCTGTAGAGCACCTTTATAATCACCCAGTTACGTTGTGACGTTTGGTAGCACACAAAGTGTTCCTCCGGTAAACGGGAGTTGCATAATCTCATAGTCATAGGAACATGTATAAGTCATGAAGAAAGCAATAGCAACATACTAAACGATCAAGTGCTAAGCTAACAGAATGGGTCAAGTCAATCACATCATTCTCCTAATGATGTGATCCGTTAATCAAATGACAACTCATGTCTATGGTTAGGAAACTTAACCATCTTTGATTCAACGAGCTAGTCAAGTAGAGGCATACTATGACAACGTTTTTTCTTGATGACCCACAAGTATAGGGAGATCTATTGTAGTCCTTTCGATAAGTAAGAGTGTCGAACCCAATGAGGAGCAGAAGGAAATGATAAGCGGTTTCCAGCAAGGTATTTCTGCAAGTACTGAAATAAGTGGTAACAGATAGTTTTGTGATAGGATAATTTGTAACGAGCACAAGTAACGAAAGTAAATAAAGTGCAGCAAGGTGGCCCAATCTTTTGTAGCAAAGGACAAGCCTGGACAAACTCTTATATGATGTAAAGCGCTCCCGAGGACACATGGGAATATCGTCAAGCTAGTTTTCATCACGTTCATATGATTCGCGTTCGGTACTTTGATAATTTGGTATGTGGGTGGACCGGTGCTTGGGTGTTGTCCTTACTTGGACAAACATCCCACTTATGATTAACCTCTATTGCAAGCATCCGCAACTACAACAAAAGTATTAAGGTAAACCTAACCATAGCATGAAACATATGGATCCAAATCAGCCCCTTACGAAGCAACGCATAAACTAGGGTTTAAGCTTCTGTCACTCTAGCAACCCATCATCTACTTATTACTTCCCAATGCCTTCCTCTAGGCCCAAATAATGGTGAAGTGTCATGTAGTCGACGTTCACATAACACCACTAGAGGAGAGACAACATACATCTCATCAAAATATCGAACGAATACCAAATTCACATGACTACTAATAGCAAGACTTCTCCCATGTCCTCAGGAACAAAAGTAACTACTCACAAAGCATAAACATGTTCATAATCAGAGGGGTATTAATATGCATATAGGATCTGAACATATGATCTTCCACCAATTAAACCAACTAGCATCAACTACAAGGAGTAATTAACACTACTAGCAACCTACTAGCACCAATCCCGGACTTGGAGACAAGAATTGGATACAAGAGATGAACTAGGGTTTGAGAGGAGATGGTGCTGATGAAGATGTTGATGGAGATTGCCCTCTCCCGATGAGAGGAGCGTGGTGATGACGATGGGGATGATTTCCCCCTCCGGAAGGGAAGTTTCCCGCAGAACAGCTCCGCCAGAGCCCTAGATTGAATCCGCCAAGTTTCCGCCTCGTGGCGGCGGGGTTTCGCCGAGAAGATGGCTTATGATTTTTTTCCCATTGAAAGACTCCATATAGCAGAAGATGGCCACCGGAGGGCCCGAGGGCACATGGTAGGGGGCGCGCCCCCACCCTCGTGGGAAGGGTGTGGCCCCCTGGTGAGGTTCTGCGCTCAGTATTTTTTATATATTTGGAAAACATCTTCCGTGAAGTTTCAGGACTTTTGGAGCTGTGCAGAATAGGTCTCTAATATTTGCTCCTTTTCCAGCCCAGAATCCCAGCTGCCGGCATTCTCCCTCTTTATGTAAACCTTGTAAAATAAGAGAGAATAGGCATAAGTATTGTGACATAATGTGTAATAACAGCCCATAATGCAATAAATATTGATATAAAAGTATGATGCAAAATGGACGTATCAACTCCCCCAAGCTTAGACCTCGCTTGTCCTCAAGCGAAAAGTCGAAATCGAAAAATATGTCCACATGTTTAGAGATAGAGGTGTCGATAAAAATAAAATACGGACATGAGGGCATCATGATCATTCTTAGAACAACAACTTACATAATTCTTTGTCATATAATATCTGATGCTAGAGTAATAATTCAATCACAATATCAAGTATGAATCGTAAACTTCATTGAAAACTAACAAACTACAATCTCGGTCATTGAAGCAATTGCAATTTATCATAACATAGGAAAGAGTCAATGTATAAGAGCTTTTCAGCAAGTCCACATACTCAACTATCATATAATCTTTCACAATTGCTGACACTCATGCAATACTTATGGGTATGGAGTTTTAATCGGACACAGAGAAAGATAGGGGCTTATAGTTTTGCCTCCCAATGTTTTACCTCAAGGGTAATGTCAACAGTAATAGTTCATGAAAACTCACATCCAATTAGCCATATATACCAGGATCTTTCCAACATATTGTGCTTGCCAAAGGATAAAATTTAAAAAAGGAAGGGTGAGATCACCATGACTCTTATGCAATGTAGGAGATAAAAGTAAAAGATAGGCCCTTCGCAGAGGAAGCAGAGGTTGTCATGCGCTTTTATGGTTGGATGCACAAAATCTTAATGCGAAAGAACGTCACTTTATATTGCCACTTGTGATATGGACCTTTATTATGCAGTCTGTCGCTTTTATTACTTCCATATCACACGATCGTATAAAGCTTATTTCCTCCACACCAATCAATCATACATATTTAGAGAGCAATTTTTATTGCTTGCACCGATGACAACTTACTTGATGGATCTTACTCAATCCATAGGTAGATATGGTGGACTCTTATGGCAAGACTGGTTTAAGGGTATTTGGAAGCACAAGTAGTATCTCTACTTGGTGCAATGAATTTGGCTAGCATGAGGGGGAAAGGCAAGCTCAACATGTTGGAGATCCAAGACAATATAATTTATCTCAGATGTAAGAAAACTAACCCATTACGTTGTCTTCCTTGTCCAATGTCAACTCTTTAGCATGTCATATTTTAATGAGTGCTCACAATCATAAAAGATGTCCAAGATAGTATATTTATATGTGAAGACCTCTCTTTCTTTATTACTTCCTATTAATTGCAACGATGACCAAAACTGTGTTTGTCAACCCTCAACAACTTTTATTCATCATACTCTTTCTATGTGAGCTCATTACTCTCCATAAGACTCACATGATCTCTTTGTTTCTTTTTATTTCTTTCTCTTTTCTTTTATTCACTTAGGATCATGGCAAAATAATCAAGCCCTTGACTCAACACTAATCTTTATTATATAGCTCACGGACTCGATTACATAGAAGGATAATAAAGCAAAACTCACAACTAGAT
>NC_053023.1:168959335-168978773 GCF_003073215.2 Triticum urartu
ATGCCTCCATGTATCTCTGCCAACAGCTTTTGTCCGTCTTCCCGGTGAATACACTTCAATTTCACACCGTTGAGTCTTCTTCTGTACAGTGTCTTGTCGATAAACTGGTACATACTTGACTGTCGGGCTACTCTTTCCGCTTCTTCTTGCTCTTCGGGAGGTTCTCCTGTCTGAAGGAAACGGACAATCTGCTGTGCCCATGCTGGAGCTTGTGGCTCGACAACAAGGACTAAAGGCAAATTTGCTGCTGCGGGAACATCCGCTTCTACGGCGAGAACCTGCGACTCTGCCGGAGCTTGACGTTCCCCGGCAAGCTTGCCGGAGCAAAACTTGTCGGGAGTTTGTGCTTCAACGGAACAAACCCTAGGGCTTGCCGGAGCAGACTGCTCCTCAGCACTCTTGGCGTTGATTCCAGCTGCTGCGGGAACATCCGCTTCTACGGCGAGAACCTGCGGCTCTGCCGGAGCTTGACGTTCCCCGACAAGCTTGCCGGAGCAAAACTTATCGGGAGCCTCTGCTTCAATGGAACAAACCCTAGGGCTTGCCGGAGCTGACTGCTCCTCAGCGTTCTTGGTGTTGATCTTGGGGACCTTCTTGGCGGCGGCTTCGGGAAGCTCTGTCGGAAAATAGTCACCAGAAATCAACTTCCTCTTCTTGCTCTGTCCAGTTGATGTCGTTACGGACGGTTGAGTCAGCTTGAGCACAAAGATCCCTGGTTCCACAGGTAACTTAAGTGCTGCGCACTTTGATAGGCCATCGGCAATGTCGTTCTGAGCTCTTGGAACATGCTCCATCTGTAGGCCGTCAAAGTGCTCTTCTAGCTTTCTTACTTCGTCGACGTAGGCTTCCATCAACGGACTCTGATAGCTCTTGTTTACTTGGCGGACGACAAGCTGCGAGTCACCCCTGACAATGAGCTTCTTGATCCCAAGGTCTGCCGCGATCCTGAGATCGGCAAGCAAGCCTTCATACTCTGCAGTATTGTTTGTTGCTTGTTCCTTGGGAAAGTGCATCTGGACTACGTACTTGAGGTGCTCTCCGGTGGGTGCGACAAGCAGCACGCCAGCGCCGGCGCCTTGCAGCGAAAAGGCACCATCAAAGTACATCAGCCAGTCTTTGCTTGCTTCCTCGACGTGGATGCTTGTTTCTGGAATTTCTTCATCTGGTGTTGGCGTCCATTCTGCTATGAATTCTGCCAATGCTCTGCTTTGGATAGTTGAAGTACTCTCAAACTTGAGGCCAAAGCTTGACAGTTCCAGTGCCCACTCAACAATCCTGCTTGTTGCTTCTGGATTCTGTAGTATCCTCTTCAGCGGAAAACGAGTGACAACTGTGATCTCATGTGCTTGGAAGTAATGGCGCAGCTTTCTTGAGGCCATGAGAAGGCCGAAAAGCAATTTCTGCACGCCAGAGTACCTTGACCTAGCCCCCTGCAGAAGGGAACTGACAAAGTAAACTGGGCGTTGTACCATTTTCTTCTGTATCTCCTCGCGCGTCTGCGCAGATCCATCCTTGTCGGGACCAGAGCTTGTCGGGGAAGCCCCCTGCTTGTCGCTGGATGCGCTTGCTGTGGTTGCTGGCTCGTCATCTGCCTCCCTCTCTGTTACTAACGTAGCACTAACCACTTGATTGGTTGCCGCTATATACAGCAGCAACTTCTCTTGTGGCTTAGGTGCGACAAGTATTGGAGCGGAGGACAGGTATCTCTTTAAGTCTTGCAGCGCAGCCTCCGCTTCCGGAGTCCATTTCATTGGACCTGCCTTTTTCAATATTTTGAAAAACGGCAGGGCGCGCTCAACAAACCTAGAGATAAACCTGCTAAGAGCAGCCACGCAACCGGCAAGTCTTTGTACATCCTTGACGTGCTTTGGTGCTTCAATCTGCTCAATGGCCTTGATCTTGTCGGGATTGGCTTCGATTCCCCGCTGAGACACGAAGAACCCGAGAAGCTTGCCGGAGGGGACTCCAAACACACACTTCTCGGGGTTGAGCTTGAGGCTGATCTTGCGCAGATTTGCAAAGGTCTCGTCTAAATCTTGAATCAGAGTCGCCTTGTCCTTGCTCTTGACCACTATGTCATCCATGTAGGCTTCCACATTTCTGTGCATTTGTGGCTCCAGAGCGACATGGACTACCCTTGCAAATGTTGAACCAGCATTCTTTAAACCGAAAGGCATCCGTATGAAACAGTACGTGCCACATGGAGTAATGAATGCGGTCTTCTCCTCATCCTCTTCTGCCATGAAGATCTGATGGTATCCTGAGTATGCGTCAAGAAATGAAAGCAAGTCACATCAGGCTGTGGAGTCAACAATCTGGTCAATGCGCGGCAAAGGAAATGGGTCTTTGGGACAAGCTTTGTTAACATCGGTAAAGTCGATACAAAGTCTCCATTTCCCGTTTTCCTTGCGCACGACTACAGGATTGGCCAACCACGTAGGATGGAGCACTCCTCTGACAAGGCCTGCTGCTTCCAACTTCTTGATCTCTTCTGTGATGAATTCTTGGCGCTCCACTGCTTGCTTCCTGACCTTCTGCTTGACGGGCCGCGCATGAGGACAAACGGCAAGATGGTGCTCAATTACTTTCCTGGGAACACCGGGGAGGTCAGACGGTTGCCACGCAAACACGTCGACGTTCGCCCGTAGGAAAGCAATGAGCGCGCTTTCCTATTTAGGGTCGAGAGTGGCACTGATGGTGAAGGTACCACCAGTGCCGTCCTCCTTGGCGGACACCTTCTTTGTCTCTGGCAGAGCTGCCATCGCCTTCTTACACTTGCCGGTGGAGCTCGATGGTGCGTCCTCGACGGTAGCGCAGCACTCCGAAGAGGTGCGCTTGCTGGAGTGGGCATCAGAACTCTTGTTGGACTTGGTCTTCTTCTTCCCCCCGGGAGCTTCAACGGCAGGTGATTTGCGATCTGCTGCGGCTGCCGCTTCCCGGTAGATCTTGTCGGCGCAGATATGAGCATCCTTCTTGTCGCTAGGGACAGAGATGACGCTTATCGGGCCTGGCATCTTCAGCATGTTGTATGCGTAGTGAGAGGCTGCCATGAACTTGGCGAGTGCTGGACGGCCGAGTATCCCATTGTAAGGCAATGGAAAATCGGCAACGTCAAAAGTGACCCTCTCATTCCTGAAGTTCAACTCGCTGCCAAATGTTACTGGCAACGTGACCTTCCCCTTCGGCTTGCTCCTTCCCGGGTTGATTCCTTGGAATGTGCCGGTCTCTTCAAGCTCGCTGTCAGGGATCTGGAGTTTGTGGAGTACAGTGGAGGAGATTAGGTTCAAGCCGGCCCCGCCGTCAACTAGCATCTTAGTGACCTTTAGGTTGCGGATAGTTGGTGAAACCAACATCGGCAAGCACCCAAACTTGTGCACGGGCAGTCGCAGCATCCCGCGGCAAGGCTTGCCGGGTGACCGCCAAGGTCCTCCGTGGTTCCCCTGGAGCCATTCAAGGAGACAAGACCCCGGCAAGAGGATCTTGCCGGGAAGGCCAACCAAGACATCCCAAGGAACTTGCCGCGACGCGCCACGCGTCCCGGCAAGGCCCGGTGAGCGACAAGCTCCCGGACGCGACAAGACAACGACCGCGGCAAGGCGCTTGCCGCGGCAAACCACCACTCTGTGTCCGCGCTCCAGCACATCCACCAACGTGTCGCTCTGGGACCCTTCCAGGCGTACGTGGCGGGAGGCTGTGCAGCCAGCGGTGCGCGGTGGCAAGCGGCGCTGACAAGATTGCCATCGTGGCGAGCGGTGGCGTCCCTGACGGTCCCTTTTGCACTATTATGTGACGCAGACGGGCATTTAATTCCCTTGTCCCCTGCCGTCAGGGTTAGGTATGATACACTGTAGCAGGTAGCTGTACCAACCGCAGCACCTTTCCATTTTTACCCTTGTCTACGTTGCCACCTGTCGGTGACCCCGATTCAAGATTTAGACGAGACCTTTGCAAATCTGCGCAAGATCAGCCTCAAGCTCAACCCCGAGAAGTGTGTGTTTGGAGTCCCCTCCGGCAAGCTTCTCGGGTTCTTCGTGTCTTAGCGGGGAATCAAAGCCAATCCCGACAAGATCAAGGCCATTGAGCAGATTGAAGCACCAAAGCACGTCAATGATGTACAAAGACTTGCCGGTTGCGTGGCTGCTCTCAGCAGGTTTATCTCTAGGTCTGCTGAGCGCGCCCTGCCGTTTTTCAAAATATTGAAAAAGGCAGGTCCAATGAAATGGACTCCGGAAGCGGAGTCTGCGCTGCAAGACTTAAAGAGATACCTGTCCTCCGCTCCAATACTTGTCACACCTAAGCCACAAGAGAAGTTGCTGCTGTATATAGCGGCAACCAATCAAGTGGTTAGTGCTGCATTAGTAGCAGAGAGGGAGGCAGATGAGGAGCCAGCAACCACGGCAAGCGCACCCAGCGACAAGCAGGGGGCTTCCCCGACAAGCTCTGGTCCCGACAAGGATGGATCTGCGCAGACGCGCGAGGAGATACAGAAGAAAATGATACAGTGCCCAGTTTACTTTGTCAGTTCCCTTCTGTAGGGGGCTAGGTCAAGACACTCTGGCGTGCAGAAATTGCTTTTCGGCCTTCTCATGGCCTCGAGAAAGCTGCGCCATTACTTCCAAGCACGTGAGATCACAGTTGTCACTCGTTTTCCGCTAAAGAGGATACTACAGAATCCAGAAGCAACAAGCAGGATTGTTGAGTGGGCACTGGAACTGTCAAGCTTTGGCCTCAAGTTTGAGAGTACTTCAACTATCCAAAGCAGAGCATTGGCAGAATTCATAGCAGAATGGACGCCAACACCAGATGAAGAAATTCCAGAAACGAGCATCCCCGTCGAGGAAGCAAGCAAAGAGTGGCTGATGTACTTTGATGGTGCCTTTTCGCTGCAAGGCGTCGGCGCTGGCGTGCTGCTTGTCGCACCCACCGGAGAGCACCTCAAGTACATAGTCCAGATGCACTTTCCCAAGGAGCAAGCAACAAACAATACTGCAGAGTATGAAGACTTGCTTGCCGGTCTCAGGATCGCGGCAGACCTTGGGATCAAGAAGCTCATTGTCAGGGGTGACTCGCAGCTTGTCGTCCGCCAAGTGAATAAGAGCTATCAGAGTCCGTTAATGGAAGCCTACGTCGACGAAGTAAGAAAGCTAGAAGAGCACTTTGACGGCCTACAGATGGAGCATGTTCCAAGAGCTCAGAATGACATTGCCGATGGCCTATCAAAGTGCGCAACACTTAAGTTACCTGTGGAACTAGGGATCTTTGTGCTCAAGCTGACTCAACCGTCCGTAATGCCATCAACTGGACAGAGCAAGAAGAGGAAGTTGATTTCTGGTGACTATTTTCCGGCAGAGCTTCCTGAAGCCTCCGCCAAGAAGGTCCCCAAGATCAACACCAAGAATGCTGAGGAGCAGTCTGCTCCGGCAAGCCCTAGGGTTTGTTCCGTTGAAGCAGAGGCTCCTGATAAGTTTTGCTCCGGCAAGCTTGTCGGGGAACGTCAAGCTCCGGCAGAGCCGCAGGTTCTCGTCGTAGAAGCGGATGTTCCCGCAGCAGCCGGGATCAACGCCAAGAGTGCTGAGGAGCGGTCTGCTCCGGCAAGCCCTAGGGTTTGTTCCGTTGAAGCACAAACTCCCGACAAGTTTTGCTCCGGCAAGCTTGCCGGGGAACGTCAAGCTCCGGCAGAGCCGCAGGTTCTCGCCGTAGAAGCGGATGTTCCCGCAGCAGCAATTTGCCTTTAGTCCTTGTTGTCGAGCCACAAGCTCCAGCATGGGCACAGCAGATTGTCCGTTTCCTTCAGACAGGAGAACTTCCCGAAGAGCAAGAAGAAGCGGAAAGAGTAGCCCGACAGTCAAGTATGTACCAGTTTGTCGACAAGACACTGTACAGAAGAAGACTCAATGGTGTGAAATTGAAGTGTATTCACCGGGAAGACGGACAAAAGCTGTTGGCAGAGATACATGGAGGCATATGTGGTCACCACATTGGCGCAAGAGCACTTGCCGGCAAAGCATTCCGGCAAGGTTTCTTTTGGCCGACAGCCCTCCAGGATGCAACTGCACAAGTAACCAAGTGTGAAGCGTGCCAGTTCCATTCCAAGCAGATACACCAACCAGCTAAAGCTCTCCAGACAATCCCTTTATCCTGGCCATTTTCGGTCTGGGGGCTCGACATCCTCGGCCCTTTCCCCGAGCAATCGGGGGCTTTGAGTACTTGTACGTTGCAATCGACAAGTTCACAAAGTGGCCGGAAGTGGAAGCAGTGAGGAAGGTGACAGCACAGTCAGCAGTCAAGTTCTTCAGGTCGATTGTTTACCGCTTCGGGATCCCTAACAGGATAATCACCGACAACGGTACGCAATTTATGAGCCGCACCTTCATGCAGTACGTCCAAGATCTTGGCGCCAAGATCTGCTTCGCTTCTGTTGCTCACCCGAGAAGCAACGGTCAAGCGGAGATGGCAAATGCTGAAGTGCTGTATGGGCTCAAGACCAGGACTTTCGACAGGCTGCACAAGTGCGGAAGAAACTGGATCGAGGAGCTGCCGGTGGTTCTTTGGTCGATCAGGACGACGCCAAATCGAGCCACTGGCCAGACACCTTTCGCTCTAGTCTATGGAGCAGAGGCAGTTCTCCCCACGGAACTCGTATACGGGTCACCTCGAGTGCTCGCTTATGATGAGCTTGAGCAAGAGCAGCTGCGACAAGATGACGCGCTGCTCCTTGAGGAAGACCATCTTCAGGCTGCTTGCGAGCTGCTCGCTACCAGCAAGCTTTGCGCCGCTACCATAGCCGCAAAGTTAATGCCAGAAGTCTCGAGGAAGGCGACCTTGTTCTTCGGCGTGTTCAGTCCGCCAAGAATTCCAACAAGTTGACGCCGAAGTGGGAAGGCCCTTACCGGGTGAAACGAGTCACTAGGCCTGGCGCTGTCCGCCTTGAGACCGAAGATGCCATTCCGGTGAGCAACTCCTGGAACATTGAGCATCTTCGTAAGTTTTACCCGTAAGGCGCGGTTGCCGGAACCTGTTCCGGCAACCACCTTTTGTACAAGTCTTGCCGCTGTTGTATGTAATCCTTTGTACAAAGCCGGGCGCAGACCCCATGCATAAGTAAAGCTCATGTGCTCCGCACATCTTGTCAATTTCATGCTTTTTATTTTTTGCATATGTGATCTGACACTTTGTGCAGAACCTACTCCCCGGTAAGCAATAACGAGCCGTAAGGCTCCATATCGTTATTTTCTCCTCTTTCTTTTTTCTCAAGGAAAGGAAGGTTCCCTCGCCCACAAGTTTGCCGGGGGGAAAGGAGAAGATAATGGTATGGACCAGGCGTCGTTCAAGAAAAGTTTCGCCTTACCGGGAAGAAAACAACAGAAAAGCTAAGTTGCCAAAGTTTGAGCAATCGGATTTTTTAAAATTTTATGTTATCTCCCTTGAACGACCGCACTTTGTATGGAAAACCTGTGCGCGGAGGAACCAACTCGCAGCTAGTTGCGCCCTTACTTTGTTTCGAGTCCGCTCAACAACTTAAGTGAGCTGCGACTAGTTGCGACAAGGTTTCTTGTCGGTAGCGGCACCGCCAGCAGGCTGCTGACGTCCCGCACTCAGCGCTCGCGGCTAAGGTGCCCGCACCGGCAAGTTCCCTAAAAGCGTAGGGCAAAAACATACAAAGGGAGGAATCAAGTAAAGGGAATAACATTGCAATCATTACCCAGCATAGATTTATATTACAAAGTAGCTTGTCGCGGCTCTAACAGATTGTTTTCATAACATGACCAGCAGCGACAAGAAAAGAAGAAACGGGCGGCCTAGTCTACGCGATCGCCCTCAATCCTCTTGATCCCACTCACCTTGTCCACAATGGGTGCGACAAGGGTCTTGAGCGCCTCCAGATCAGCATCCGGCGGCAGGGTCTTGAGGACGTTGGTGAGGTTGAGGCCCGAGTTGCGGAAGGCCACCTTCACCAACACCTTTTGAAGGGCTCCCACGCAGATCTTGCGCGACTCGTCGGCCAACTGCTTTGGGATCTTCTCTCGGAGCCGCTGGAGGGCCGTCGCCACGCTTTTGAAGAACAAGGTGAGCTTGGCGCTGGGTTGGAGGTTCTCATCAGAGGGATACCCGAGATCCTCCACCGCTCCCGAGCAAGAACTCAATACAAACCACAAAGCAGGAGTAGGGTTTTACGCATCCGTGCGGCCCGAACCTGGGTAAACTGCTCGTGTGCTTCGCCTCGATCCGCTCTTCGTGCGACCCTCGCCCCCGCTGAACCGAAAGGGACTCGGTCCGCCGGTTCCATAGGTGCTCGTGGGTCAGTACCCCGGCATCTTTGGCGCGCCAGGTAGGGGCGTTGAGGTTGTGTGAACCAGATCCGGCGTTCACACGAGCTAGATCTTCATCATCTTTATCGACATGCCGCCGAAGAAGAAGGCTTCGGAGGCGGCTGCTCCGTCCGCGCCAAACCCACCATTGCCGGAGCAAACGGCTGATGGGGCAGACGCCGGCGGAAGAACGGGCGTCGACGAGGGAGCTCACGGTGCTGCCAGGTCCAAGGACAAGGCTGTGCTGCCCATCGGCGGCGTAGTCGGCTCCCACAATGACCGGGCGCACTCCAAGACCTCGGCGTCCGTACATGCACCGCGCCCATCTCAGGAGGCGCAGGACTGGCAGCGTCATGGTATTCACGGTACCATGCGTTTGCTGGACCAAGATCGAGCTGGTGGATCATGGAGTGCTCAAGACCAGCATGCACGCCAACATGCTGGCACGAGCGAGGCACGGTCGCCTGGACGGGATACTGCTCCTTCTAACATAGTTAGAAGTCCAAGCATATCCCACTCCTCGCACCGTTCGCCACCGCCACCCACCACTGCAGCAGAAGCTTTGGCGCGAGCCCAACCGCTCCTGGACTACCCTCCGCTGCGCTGCCGTCGAGGATGCACCATCGAGCTCCACCGGCAAGTTAAAGAAGGCAATGGCAGCTCCGCCAGAGACCAAGAAGGTGTCCGCCAAGGAGGACAGCACTGGTGGTACCTTCACCATCAGTGCCACTCTCGACCCTAAATAGGAAAGCACGCTCATTGCTTTCCTGCGGGCGAACGTCGACGTGTTTGCGTGGCAACCGTCTGACCTCCCCGGTGTTCCCAGGAAAGTAATTGAGCACCATCTTGCCGTTTGTCCTCATGCGCGGCCCGTCAAGCAGAAGGTCAGGAAGCAAGCAGTGGACCGCCAAGAATTCATCGCAGAAGAGATCAAGAAGTTGGAAGCAGCAGGCCTTGTCAGAGGAGTGCTCCATCCTACGTGGTTGGCCAATCCTGTAATCGTGCGCAAGGCGAACGGGAAATGGAGACTTTGTATCGACTTTACCGATGTTAACAAAGCTTGTCCCAAAGACCCATTTCCTTTGCCGCGCATTGACCAGATTGTTGACTCCACGGCCGGATGTGACTTGCTTTCATTTCTTGACGCATACTCAGGATACCATCAGATCTTCATGGCAGAAGAGGATGAGGAGAAGACCGCATTCATTACTCCATGTGGCACGTACTGTTTCATACGGATGCCTTTCGGTTTAAAGAATGCTGGTTCAACATTTGCAAGGGTAGTCCATGTCGCTCTGGAGCCACAAATGCACAGAAATGTGGAAGCCTACATGGATGACATAGTGGTCAAGAGCAAGGACAAGGCGACTCTGATTCAAGATTTAGACGAGACCTTTGCAAATCTGCGCAAGATCAGCCTCAAGCTCAACCCCGAGAAGTGTGTGTTTGGAGTCTCCTCCAGCAAGCTTCTCGGGTTCTTCGTGTCTCAGCGGGGAATCGAAGCCAATCCCGACAAGATCAAGGCCATTGAGCATATTGAAGCACCAAAGCGCGTCAAGGATGTACAAAGACTTGCCGGTTGCGTGGCTGCTCTCAGCAGGTTTATCTCTAGGTCTGCTGAGCGCGCCCTACCATTTTTCAAAATATTGAAAAAGACAGGTCCAATGAAATGGACTCCAGAAGCGGAGGCTGCGCTGCAAGACTTAAAGAGATACCTGTCCTCCGCTCCAATACTTGTCGCACCTAAGCCACAAGAGAAGTTGCTGCTGTATATAGCGGCAACCAATCAAGTGGTTAGTGCTGCGTTAGTAGCAGAGAGGAAGGCAGATGACGAGCCAGCAACCACGGCAAGCGCACCCAGCGACAAGCAGGGGGCTTCCCCGACAAGCTCTGGTCCCGACAAGGATGGATCTGCGCAGACGCGCGAGGAGATACAGAAGAAAATGGTACAACGCCCAGTTTACTTTGTCGGTTCCCTTCTGCAGGGGGCTAGGTCAAGGTACTCTGGCGTGCAGAAATTGCTTTTCGGCCTTCTCATGGCCTCGAGAAAGCTGCGCCATTACTTCCAAGCACATGAGATCACAGTTGTCACTCGTTTTCCGCTGAAGAGGATACTACAGAATCCAGAAGCGACAGGCAGGATTGTTGAGTGGGCACTGGAACTGTCAAGCTTTGGCCTCAAGTTTGAGAGTACTTCAACTATCCAAAGCAGAGCATTGGCAGAATTCATAGCAGAATGGACGCCAACACCAGATGAAGAAATTCCAGAAACGAGCATCCACGTCGAGGAAGCAAGCAAAGAGTGGCTGATGTACTTTGATGGTGCCTTTTCGCTGCAAGGCGCCGGCGCTGGCGTGCTGCTTGTCGCACCCACCGGAGAGCACCTCAAGTACGTAGTCCAGATGCACTTTCCCAAGGAACAAGCAACAAATAATATTGCAGAGTATGAAGGCTTGCTTGCCGATCTCAGGATCGCGGCAGACCTTGGGATCAAGAAGCTCATTGTCAGGGGTGACTCGCAGCTTGTCGTCCGCCAAGTAAACAAGAGCTATCAGAGTCCGTTGATGGAAGCCTACGTCGACGAAGTGAGAAAGCTAGAAGAGCACTTTGACGGCCTATAGATGGAGCATGTTCCAAGAGCTCAGAACGACATTGCCGATGGCCTATCAAAGTGCGCCGCACTTAAGTTACCTGTGGAACCAGGGATCTTTGTGCTCAAGCTGACTCAACCGTCCGTAACGCCATCAACTGGACAGAGCAAGAAGAGGAAGTTGATTTCTGGTGACTATTTTCCGACAGAGCTTCCCGAAGCCGCCGCTAAGAAGGTCCCCAAGATCAACGCCAAGAGCGCTGAGGAGCAGTCAGCTCTGGCAAGCCCTAGGGTTTGTTCCGTTGAAGCAGAGGCTCCCGATAAGTTTTGCTCCGGCAAGCTTGTCGGGGAACGTCAAGCTCCGGCAGAGCCGCAGGTTCTCGCCGTAGAAGCGGATGTTCCCGCAGCAGCTGGAATCAACGCCAAGAGTGCTGAGGAGCAGTCTGCTCCGGCAAGCCCTAGGGTTTGTTCCGTTGAAGCACAAACTCCCGACAAGTTTTGCTCCGGCAAGCTTGCCGGGGAACGTCAAGCTCCGGCAGAGTCGCAGGTTCTCGCCGTAGAAGCGGATGTTCCCGCAGCAGCAAATTTGCCTTTAGTCCTTGTTGTCGAGCCACAAGCTCCAGCATGGGCACAGCAGATTGTCCGTTTCCTTCAGACAGGAGAACCTCCCGAAGAGCAAGAAGAAGCGGAAAGAGTAGCCCGACAGTCAAGTATGTACCAGTTTATCGACAAGACACTGTACAGAAGAAGACTCAACGGTGTGAAATTGAAGTGTATTCACCGGGAAGACGGACAAAAGCTGTTGGCAGAGATACATGGAGGCATATGTGGTCACCACATTGGCGCAAGAGCACTTGCCGGCAAAGCATTCCGGCAAGGTTTCTTTTGGCCGACAGCCCTCCAGGATGCGACTGCACAAGTAAGTAAGTGTGAAGCATGCCAGTTCCATTCCAAGCAGATACACCAACCAGCTCAAGCTCTCCAGACAATCCCTTTATCCTGGCCATTTTCGGTCTGGGGGCTCGACATCCTCGACCCCTTTCCCCGAGCAATCGGGGGCTTTGAGTACTTGTATGTTGCAATCGACAAGTTCACAAAGTGGCCGGAAGTGGAAGCAGTGAGGAAGGTGACAGCACAGTCAGCAGTCAAGTTCTTCAGGTCGATTGTTTAAAGCTTCGGGATCCCTAACAGGATAATCACCGACAACGGTACGCAATTTACGAGCCGCACCTTCATGCAGTACGTCCAAGATCTTGGCGCCAAGATCTGCTTCGCTTCCGTTGCTCACCCGAGAAGCAACGGTCAAGCGGAGAGGGCAAATGCTGAAGTGCTGCGTGGGCTCAAGACCAGGACTTTTGACAGGCTGCACAAGTGCGGAAGAAATTAGATTGAGGAGCTGCCGGTGGTTCTTTGGTCGATCAGGACAACGCCAAATCCAGCCACTGGCCAGACACCTTTCGCTCTAGTCTATGGAGCAGAGGCAGTTCTCCCCACGGAACTCGTATACGGGTCACCTCGAGTGCTCGCTTATGATGAGCTTGAGCAAGAGCAGCTGCGACAAGATGACGCGCTGCTCCTTGAGGAAGACCGTCTTCAGGCTGCTGTGCGAGCTGCTCGCTACCAGCAAGCTTTGCGCCACTACCATAGCCGCAAAGTTAATGCGAGAAGTCTCGAGGAAGGCGACCTTGTTCTTCGGCGTGTTCAGTCTGCCAAGAATTCCAACAAGTTGACGCCGAAGTGGGAAGGCCCTTACCGGGTGAAACGAGTCACTAGGCCTGGCGTTGTCCACCTTGAGACCGAAGATGCCATTCCGGTGAGCAACTCCTGGAACATTGAGCATCTTCGTAAGTTTTACCCTTAAGGCGCGGTTGCCGGAACCTGTTCCGGCAACCACCTTTTGTACAAGTCTTGCCGCTGTTGCATGTAATCCTTTGTACAAAGCCGGGCGCAGACCCCGTGCATAAGTAAAGCTCATGTGCTCCGCACATCTTGTCAATTTCATGCTTTCTATTTTTTGCATATGTGATCTGACACTTTGTGCAGCACCTACTCCCCGGTAAGCAATAACGAGCCGTAAGGCTCCATATCTTTATTTTTCTCCTCTTTCTTTTTTCTCAAGGAAAGGAAGGTTCCCTCGCCCACAAGTTTGTCGGGGGGGGAAGGAGAAGATAATGGTATGGACCAGGCGTCGTTCAAGAAAAGTTTCGCCTTACCGGGAAGCAAACGACAGAAAAGCTAAGTTGCCAAAGTTTGAGCAATCAGATTTTTTAAAATTTTAAGTTATCTCCCTTGAACGACCGCACTTTGTATGAAAAACCTGTGCGTGGAGGAACCAACTCGTAGCTAGTTGCGCCCTTAGTTTGTTTCGAGTCTGCTCAACAACTTAAGTGAGCTGCGACTAGTTGCGACAAGGTTTCTTGTCGGTAGCGGCACCGCCAGCAGGCTGCTGACGTTTCGCACTCAGCGCTTGCGGCTAAGGTTAACTTTCCGCTGCGCCAGCTCGCCCTCCTGCGTAAACAGCTTCTCAGCGGCAAGCCGCTATTGCTCTTCAACTTCGGCCTTCTCAAGGAAGAATGCCTTCTGCTCTTCGGCGAGTTGCTCCCGCTCCTCTGCCAGGGACCGGAGAGCTTGCTGGTTGAGACCCCGGAGCTCCTCCGCGCGCTTCTCGATGTCCGCTCCCGCCTTCGCGATAAGCGCCTCGCGGGATTCCAGCTTGGCTTGCCACACGCGGTAGAGCGACAACAGCTTCTGCAGCAGCCGCTCCTCCTCAGGCTCGCCGCTGCTGCTGCTCGGCGCATCAACTAGCGTCAGCCCAGCGGAGGCAAGCACTTCTCCATCAAAGCTCTCTCCCTCGACCGGCGCCCTAGAGCTTGACGCCCAGGGGAGGTTGATGAAGACGCCATCGCCGGCCTTCAAGTAGACGCTTGGCTGGGGCTCTTCGGAGCCTGGCACTGTGGTAGCGGCGGACGGGTCGGCGGTCGACGCAGCGCCTGGCGCTCCTGCGGCCTCAGGGCCGTCAGTGCGATCGCCAGACCCCCCGCCAGCTGCTGCGGCGGCAGCTTTGGCGGCCTCGTCGCCGGCGGGATCATCAGCGCTGGCTGCTTCTTCAGTGACAGCGGCGTCGTCGGCAGCAACCTCGGTCTCCATCGGCTCCGCAGCAGATGGGTCTGATTGCCGGAAAAGGGGAGAAAAGTCAAGCAAATACCCAAAAAGAAGAAGAACCCAAGGGAAGCTTTGAAGAGAAGATTACCTCTACTGGGTTCAGCAGTCGTAGTCTCCGTCGCCGGGGGAACGCTGGTGCTATTCCTTGGCGAAGGACTCTCCCTTGGCGTTTCGGGGGCGGCCTCCGGGCGCTCCTGGTGGGGCTGCTCTGCTCCTACACAAATCAACAGTCAGATGTCAGTAAAGAAAGAGTACCCTGCTGTCGCGGTGGGTTCGTCCTCGATGACAATCACCGGGACCTTGGCTCTCTTCGCTGCTCTCTGGGCCAGAGTCCTGAAAAGGAATAAGGTCAGAGTAAAGCAAATGAGATACAAGACAAAACGGCAAGAATTGAAGAACTACAAGTACAACAAGAGAAGCTTACTCTTCTTCTTCTTCCTCGTCGGAGCTGAACGCGGAGAAGTCGAAGTCCGACCCACGTCCAGCGCGAGGAGGCGGAGGAGTAGTTTCCCTTGGCCGCTTGGCGGGAACACTGGCGGTGGCCTGAGACGACCCCGCTCCAGTTGCCGCAGCAGCATGAGGTGCTCCCGCAGCAACAGTGCTTGCCGCGGTGGAGCGCGTCACGCGGCGCGGCGACTGTTCACTCGCCTGCCGCCCCGCTACGTCCCCGGCCTTGCGGAGACGCCTTCTTGGTGGGGATGGAGGCTCTGCTTGCGGCGAGCTGCCTGAAGATGAGGAGGAAGAGGAGTTGATCTCCAGCGAGCCGCTCGTATCCTTGGCAGGCTCGCTCGACTCGGCGTTATGCCCGGCAAGCACTTTCTCGCCGGCGGGCTCCCCTCGCTCGGCACGGCTTGCCGCCTCTGCTGCATCTGCCTCCTCTACGGTGAATCCAAATTCGCCCACGGCTGCGGCTGCCGCCGCCTCTTCCAGCCTGGTGGCGATGCGTGTCATCTCCGCATCGGTGGTGTCGCGGGTGAGGCTATCCTTTTCGTCGGAGCGGATCGGCACTTCTACCAAGCCGTTAAAGAACTGCTGCATGACGTCGTCTGCAGGCTCTTGCCAAGTTGGGACAATTCCATGCGAATCGCATTGCGGCATCATTGCACGAATGCGGTCGAGCGCGGAGTTGTTGCACAGCGGAACGACACCCTGCGGCAACCTGAACACTTCAGGATGTTGAGGGTCGTACTTGAACAACTCCTGGAGCATCGCGTTGAGCTCCAAAACAGTGAAGTTGAAGTTGAGGCCCGGACGCAGCCTCATGATATCCGCCGCATTCTTGAATTCCCAGGTGGGTCTCTCCCGTTCCTGCAGGGGGGCAATGCGGCGGCGAAGAAAATCTACGCCAACAGCGCCTACAATGAGCCCGGCAAGCCTGAGGCGTAGGATCCGGGTGACGGCAATCTTAAGCCTATCATCTTCCGGGGCCACGTCACTCCAATCGCTGCCGCGTGCTACTGGGGCTTGGCGCCGGGCGGTAAATGGCTGCGGGTTCTCCTCGACAATCCAGCACCAGTCTGCTTTCCATTCCTCCCACTTGCCGCGGAACTCTCCCTCCAGATAAGTGTCCTTCTTGCCGGCCCTTGAGATCCAGGCGATTCCGCCGGATAAAGGTTCTCCTCTCTCTACTCGGGGCATAAAGAAGTGGCGAAAAATGGCTACATTGGGATGGACCCCGACAAAGTTTTCGCAAAGATGTGCGAAAACTGCCATGGTCAGAACGGCATTGGGGGTGAAGTCAAGGAGGTGGAATCCGTAGGTGTTCATGATATCGCAGAAAAACTCAGAGAAGGGCGGGCAGAGCCCGCAGTAGAAGAACAAGGCGAAGAAAGGATATCCATTTGGAGCCATTTTCCAAGCGGCGGCTGGAAGTACCTTCGTGCGCGGATGCGCTCATGTCTCCGTCGACCAGAAGAGGTAGTAATTCTCCCTCAGCTCCCTCGCGGCAAGCTTGGGGGGGAAGACTGCCCGCTCCTTTTGCAGCGCCGCAAGGTGCTGCGCCTCGGTCGACTTCACAAC
This sequence comes from Triticum urartu, assembly GCF_003073215.2. Lineage (NCBI taxonomy): Eukaryota > Viridiplantae > Streptophyta > Magnoliopsida > Poales > Poaceae > Triticum > Triticum urartu. The sequence goes on from NC_053023.1 coordinate 168,975,416, forward strand.
CTTCCCCTTGTCGGCTCTCGGAGCCATGGCGGAAGTGGTGGAGGAGGTCGACGGCGTTGGTGGTGCTGGTGGCGATGGGGGGCGGGGCGCTGCTCTCTTTCAGCTTTGGGAAGACAAGGGAGCGGCGGAGATTTCCGAGATTGGAGTAGCAACCGGCGAATGGGCGAACTGCCCCTGTTTCCCCTGCTTATAAGGAGGGAGGGGGCGGACATTCCGCATTTCTGAATAAAGAAACCACCCACGATCTCTCCCACGACGCCGCATTCAACGCGTGCCGTTCGGGAAGGGCGCGGTGGATACGGAGAGAGATACTGCGTAACCCAGACCGCGCGTGCCTGTGCCCTGTTTTGGGCCTGGCCCAACAGCGCTCGGCACCGTGTATGGCCCAGGCCCGGGGGCTCCTGTCGGTGTACTAGAGTAGGGGTACCCTAGTATCCCAAACTTGTGCACGGGCAGTCGCAGCATCCCGCGGCAAGGCTTGCCGGGTGACCGCCAAGGTCCTCCGTGGTTCCCCTGGAGCCATTCAAGGAGACAAGACCCCGGCAAGAGGAGCTTGCCGGGAAGGCCAACCAAGGCATCTCAAGGAACTTGCCGCGACGCGCCACGCGTCCCGGCAAGGCCCGGTGAGCGACAAGCTCCCGGACGCGACAAGACAACGACCGCGGCAAGGCGCTTGCCGCGGCAAGCCACCACTCTGTGTCCGCGCTCCAGCACATCCACCAACGTGTCGCTCTGGGACCCTTCCAAGCGTACGTGGCGGGAGGCTGTGCAGCCAGCGGTGCGCGGTGGCAAGCTGCGCTGACAAGATTGCCACCGTGGCGGGCGGTGGCGTCCCTGACGGTCCCTTTTGCACTATTTAGGCGACGCAGACGGGCATTTAATGCCCTTGTACCCTGCCGTCAGGGTTAGGTATGATACACTGTAGCAGGTAGCTGTACCAACCGCAGCACCTTTCCATTTTTACCCTTGTCTACGTTGCCACCTGTCGGTGACCCCTTGAGCATGTAAAAGGAGGCCATGCGCAACGTAGAGGGGGGTCGGCAAAAGAGAGAACACTCACGCTCGGTCTCGTTAGCTGCTGGAGTGTACTGTAGCACTCCGCGCTCCCGAGCAAGAACTCAATACAAACCACAAAGCAGGAGTAGGGTTTTACGCATCCGTGCGGCCCGAACCTGGGTAAACTGCTCGTGTGCTTCGCCTCGATCCGCTCTTCGTGCGACCCTCGCCCCCGCCGAACCGAAAGGGACTCGGTCCGCCGGTCCCAGCATCCCGCGGCAAGGCTTGCCGGGTGACCGCCAAGGTCCTCCGTGGTTCCCCTGGAGCCATTCAAGGAGACAAGACCCCGGAAAGAGGAGCTTGCCGGGAAGGCCAACCAAGACATCCCAAGGAACTTGCCGCGATGCGCCACGCGTCCCGGCAAGGCCCGGTGAGCGACAAGCTCCCGGACGCGACAAGACAACGACCGCGGCAAGGCGCTTGCCGCGGCAAGCCACCACTTGCTGTCCGCGCTCCAGCACATCCACCAATGTGTCGCTCTGGGACCCTTCCAGGCGTACGTGGCGGGAGGCTGTGCAGCCAGCGGTGCGCGGTGGCAAGCGGCGCTGACAAGATTGCCATCGTTGCGAGCGGTGGCGTCCCTGACGGTCCCTTTTGCAAAACTTGTCGGGAGTTTGTGCTTCAACGGAACAAACCCTAGGGCTTGCCGGAGCAGACCGCTCCTCAGCACTCTTGGCGTTGATCCCGGCTGCTGCGGGAACATCCGCTTCTACGGCGAGAACCTGCGGCTCTGCCGGAGCTTGACGTTCCCCGACAAGCTTGCCGGAGCAAAACTTATCGGGAGCCTCTGCTTCAATGGAACAAACCCTAGGGCTTGCCGGAGCAGACTGCTCCTCAGCATTCTTGGTGTTGATCTTGGGGACCTTCTTGGCGGCGGCTTCGGGAAGCTCTGCCGGAAAATAGTCACCAGAAATCAACTTCCTCTTCTTGCTCTGTCCAATTGATGTCGTTACGGACGGTTGAGTCAGCTTGAGCACAAAGATCCCTGGTTCCACAGGTAACTTAAGTGCTGCGCACTTTGATAGGCCATCGGCAATGTCGTTCTGAGCTCTTGGAACATGCTCCATCTGTAGGCCGTCAAAGTGCTCTTCTAGCTTTCTTACTTCGTCGACGTAGGCTTCCATCAACGGACTCTGATAAGCTCTTGTTCACTTGGCGGACGACAAGCTGCGAGTCACCCCTGACAATGAGCTTCTTGATCCCAAGGTCTGCCGCGATCCTGAGACCGGCAAGCAAGCCTTCATACTCTACAGTATTGTTTGTTGCTTGCTCCTTGGGAAAGTGCATCTGGACTACGTACTTGAGGTGCTCTCCGGTGGGTGCAACAAGCAGCACGCCAGCGCCGGCGCCTTGCAGCGAAAAGGCACCATCAAAGTACATCAGCCAGTCTTTGCTTGCTTCCTCGACGGGGATGCTTGTTTCTGGAATTTCTTCATCTGGTGTTGGCGTCCATTCCGCTATGAATTCTGCCAATGCTCTGCTTTGGATAGTTGAAGTACTCTCAAACTTGAGGCCAAAGCTTGACAGTTCCAGTGCCCACTCAACAATCCTGCTTGTTGCTTCTGGATTCTGTAGTATCCTCTTCAGCGGAAAACGAGTGACAACTGTGATCTCATGTGCTTGGAAGTAATGGCGCAACTTTCTTGAGGCCATGAGAAGGCCGAAAAGCAATTTCTGCACGCCAGAGTACCTTGACCTAGCCCCCTGCAGAAGGGAACTGACAAAGTAAACTGGGCGCTGTACCATTTTCTTCTGTATCTCCTCGCGCGTCTGCGCAGATCCATCCTTGTCGGGACCAGAGCTTGTCGGGGAAGCCCCCTGCTTGTCGCTGGATGCGCTTGCTGTGGTTGCTGGCTCGTCATCTGCCTCCCTCTCTGTTACTAACGTAGCACTAACCACTTGATTGGTTGCCGCTATATACAGCAGCAACTTCTCTTGTGGCTTAGGTGCGACAAGTATTGGAGCGGAGGACAGGTATCTCTTTAAGTCTTGCAGCGCAGCCTCCGCTTCCGGAGTCCATTTCATTGGACCTGCCTTTTTCAATATTTTGAAAAACGGCAGGGCGCGCTCAACAAACCTAGAGATAAACCTGCTAAGAGCAGCCACGCAACCGGCAAGTCTTTGTACATCCTTGACGTGCTTTGGTGCTTCAATCTGCTCAATGGCCTTGATCTTGTCGGGATTGGCTTCGATTCCCCGCTGAGACACGAAGAACCCGAGAAGCTTGCCGGAGGGGACTCCAAACACACACTTCTCGGGGTTGAGCTTGAGGCTGATCTTGCGCAGATTTGCAAAGGTCTCG
>NC_053023.1:168979773-168998433 GCF_003073215.2 Triticum urartu
ACCGCATGGCCAGCATGGAGCGGCAAGCGGCGCCGCACACAAGCCGGCACGCGATCCACCAAAGGATCCGCATCAAAAAGATGGCCCGGCCAGATCTATCTACGGTCCAAGAAAGCAAGCTCTAGTAAGCAATGCAACACAACAAATATCCGAACATCACGGCACACCCAAATACAGGAGTGCTGCACACCCCCTATGTTTCACCGATGAGGTGCTGGACCATGAATTTCTAGCGGGATTCAAGCCCGTAAACATAGAGGCGTACGACGGAACAACAGAACCTGGGGTCTGGATCGAGGATTATATCCTCCACATACACATGGCCAGAGGAGATGACCTCCACGCCATAAAATACTTACCCCTCAAGCTTGAGGGGCGGCTTTCCCGGGAGGAAAGCTCACGGCAGAATCAGAGAAAGCCGCCCCTCAAGCTATCCAACTTAAACGAAATCTTGGAAAAGATATATCAAATACACAGTACTCCCGGGAAGCCTGCGAACCATACCCACAGAGATTGTTGGGTTTTCAAGCAATCCGGCAAACTCAACGCCAAACACAAGGGGCTCAACACACCAAGTGAGGATGACGACGAACCCCACAAGCAGAGCACCAGGAAACAAAAGGATTTCCCACAAGAAGTCAAAACAGTAAACTTACTTCACGTGACGAACAGAATGGCGCCAACAGAGATACGCGCCATACGGCCTATCCCAAAGGAGTCTCGCCAATGGTTGTTAAAACCGATCACCTTTGACCATCAAGATTACTCTAGAAGTATCCGGAACGCACGTTGGACTGCCTTGGTATTAGATCCAATAATCGGCGAACTCCACTTTACAAATGTCCTGATGGACGGCGGCAGTGGTCTAAACCTGTTATACCAGGACACAATCCGCAACATAGGGATAGACCCAACAAAAATTCGCCATAGCAAAACCTCCTTTCAAGGGGCAACGCCAGGCCCGGATGCCCGTTGTATGGGTTCTCTCCGGCTAGAAGTTATGTTTGGCTCCCCCGATAACTTCCGTTGCGAACAGCTAACTTTCCACATCGCCCCATTCTCAAGTAGCTATCAAGCACTGCTGGGGCGCGAAGCTTTCGCCCGCTTTAACGCAATACCGCATTATGCATCTCTTACGCTTAAGATGCCCGGTCCACGAGGCATCATCCCATTAAAGGGAAAACATTGAGTGTTCCTCCCGCGCAGAAGACAGTGTGGCTGCCTTGACAGCCCCACAATAAAGTGGCTTCACCAGCCAAAGCACCTAAACAGGTCGTCAAGACCACGGACACAGCTAGACGAGTCCGGCATAAACATACAATTGATAAAGGCTTAATAGCCGTATACCCCTGTACTAGGGGCTCCGCGCATATAAAACAAGAGACAATAAAACTCAATTTTACCCATTTCGATTTATACTTTGTTTATTTAGTATAACTCATGTTCGGCATGATCTTTCTTTAACTAAAGTTCCTCTCTTTTACAGATGAACACCGTGCTACGCCCGTCCAGGATACGACACAACGGAGACACAGGCGCAGACGTGCAGCAGGGACCCGTTCCAAGGATTCTTTTCAGATTAAGACCCTGCGTAAACCGTTTTTACTGTCTCTTGTTGATACACATCCCCTGGTTTCTTGGTATAACCAAGGAGGAGGCTGGCGTTTTGGCATGTGGCCATGTCAGAGTTTTGCGCGTACCTGGACACTAGGGGCTTATTACTAAGGGCGTTATCCCACCCGCCCTCATAAAGACCGAATACCTTAGGGAGTGTTCGGCGTCGCGAGTTTTCCCTTATATGCATCAGCTCCGAATCATGTCTTTGGTCAAATGTTGGGTTTGCCTGGCTCCTGTGTTTTGCTACCTTACGTTCCGCTCTATCGGCTAAGGCGGCACCAGGAGAACTACTGCGATTGTGCCCCGGTTCGGCCAGGCGAGCACCTCAGTAGAGAAAGCCGAAAACTGACTGTCATGATATAGCGTGAGATTGGTCAACCACTCGATGACTTACCAGAATCTTTAGGATTCCTCCGCATTAACGAAGGGCCGCTTCCCGGCCAGACACATACGCGCCCCGAGTTCGGGCTAGTGCATGCGCCACTAGGGGCTATATAAGTAGCCTCACTGTCAAACTCCTATGGCTAAGTGAAAGTGATAAAGCATAATAGTCCGATTGCCTAGTTCGCTGCGCTATCACCTCCTTTGTAGGACCAAGACGTTGGATCAAGTGTGAAAATGCGCCTTCTGCGAACACCCCCGCATTATGTGTGTGGGGGCTGAAGCCGATGACTGCCATCTTTCAGATTATATATACATATATGTTAAACGGCCGCACAGGAGGTATTATAATACTTGCAGGCACAAGTTTAAAAAGCTTCTACAATTTATCAAAATATTGTTTTACAATAATATATGCTATTCGAATATAGTATCCTTCGAGCACTGCGTCTCTATTAAATGAGCGCCCTGCAGAACTTCCTGAAAATAGTGCTCGGCAGGTACTCTGCTTCCATCCGAGTCTGGGGATGCAACAGCGGTGGCCTCCATTTCCGCCCAGTATGTCTTGACACGGGCAAGAGCCATCCGCGCACGCTCTATGCACGCTGACCTCTTCATCGCATTGATATGCGGCGCCGCACCAAGGAACTGCTGCACCAAGTTGAAATAACTTTTCGGCTCTGGCCTCTGTGGCCACAGATGACTCATGACATACTTCATGGCGAGTCCGGACAACCTATTTAGCTCGGCCCATTCGGCCAAACGATCGGCTAATGACATCAGAATCTCTGGATTGTGGAACTGCGACCAAAAGAGCTTTTCCACTTCGCGATCTTCTTGATCTCGAAAGTGTTTGGCCGCATCTGCGGCACTCGCTGCCAAATCCAGATAGGTGTCCGCCGTACTCCACATCCGGTCTAATGGAGCATGTTTAGGATCACAGAACTTCCTCCGCAGCATAAAGGGCTTTCCAGCCGCGATCTCTCCGGCCTGACGCAACTCCTCCTTCATAGCTCTCATCGCAGAGCGAGCATCCATGGCATCGGCAACGGCCTTCTCCAGGTCTGTCTGTTCTGCCCGATCTTCTTTTTCAAGAAGCTTGCAACGGTCTGCAGCGTTCTTCAGCTTCACGGAAATCTCGGCCATTTCCTTCTTGCTTCGGTAGTGAGCAGCCTGTTCGGCTTTCAGCTCTTCAATTGCCTTTAAGGCAGCTGCATCACTTTTCCTGGCTTGCTCCTTGGCTCGGGCAAGCTCCGCCCGAAGATTCTCCATGGCAGCAGCACCATCTGCATCAAGCGCACACATTGTAAGATACTGGCATAAAGCTCCTCTTACCAGGTGCCGCTGGAAGAATTACATACCTTGTGCCTCGTCAAGCGGCTTGTTGGCAAGTGCGATGTCGGCATCTGCCACGTCAAGTTGCCACTTTAGCTCGGCAACTTCATCAGTCCGGCTTGCCACCGGACACTTCGCCACCTACGTTTGAAGGCAGCATATTAGACCTGGGATTATGATCCTCTGCGCGCCGTCACTTTTGACAACGCACAGAGTCTCAGGGGTTACTATCTACACAGGGCGCATCTTATTTATGCGCAACTGTCCGAAAAGGGTACATTATTTCGCGTACCTCAAAACCTGTCAGTAAACTCCTGACGGCCTCGTGCAATCCGCTCTCCGCGGATGAAATCCTCTCAATCACCGTACCCATCAATGCACGGTGCTCCTCTGAGATAGATGCTCGCCCTAGCAGATCCATCATCTCCTCCGACCGCACACCAGACGGTGCCGGACTCGTCCGATGGACCTTTCCGAAGGCCGGACGCGGAGGGCTTTGGGGGCCCATATGACTACCTTCCGACCCTGCCGGATTCGGAGAAACCCTCCGCGACGATACCTCAGGATCGCCCACCTCACAAGGCGGTACGGTAGGGGGAGGCGTTCCACTCTCCATCATCTCTGGAAGAAGATCCACCGAAGACGAGCTCTGCTGAGAAGGGCTAAGGTCCGAGCTACAAGGTAAATTTTTGATTACTCTTCTCAGATAGAACGCAAGGATTTCTCTCATTTCTTAAAAAGAAAAACTCCTCTCTACTTACGGCTCGGTGGAGGGCTGATCCCCTTGAGGGCATAATTCGGCCGAAGTATCCCCCGGCGCAGGACCCTCTGACGAAGATTTCTTCCCCCGCTTTGAGGCCATGGTCTCCGGGTCGTCAGAGGCGGTCCTGTTCTTCCCCTGGGGAGAGGAATTTTCGATTCCTCCCTTCCGGACAACCTTCTTCGAGGAGGTCGTAGCTTCCTTGTGCCCTCCCTCGCTTTCCTCTCAAGGCACAACCTCCAGCATCCTGACTAACACGGGATCCGGCATGGTCTCGGGGAGGGGGCCGGACACCTGATTAGCTTTGCTTTCGCTATCCACTCCTGTTTAAAGGACAACTCTTTTAGGGGCAATTTTATGATAAATATACGGACAGCGAGTCCGGGCACAAGGCTACTTACTTGAGTATTCGGGCGATTGTAGCTCAGACCTGCATCCTCCGTAGAATCCGGACACACTACTTGTGGTCCGAAGAACAATTTGTGCATCTCCACGGGCGTCATTCCAAGAAAATGTTGGAGAACTCGTGGTCCCTCTGGGCTGAACTCCCATAGGCGGAGGGGGCGACGTTTGCAGGGCAGAACTCGGCGAATTAACATAACCTGCGTCACCACGACCAGACTGATGTCTCTTTCTAGGAGATCTCCGATGCGGCCCTACAACAGGGGCACGTCCTTTGCCGACCCCCAATCCAGCCCCTTATTGACCCATGACGCCAGTCGTGGCGGGGGACCCGAGCGGAAAGCAGGCAGCGCCACCCACTTGGTGCTCCTGGGAGCTATGATATAAAACCACTCTCGTTGCCATAAGCTGGACTCCCCTAGAAAAGAGCCCTCGGGCCATGGAGCACTAGCATTCTTGCTTATAAAAGCACCTCCGCACTCCGTGTGCCGTCCCTCGATCATGTTCTGCTCTACTTTGAAGGTCTTGAGCCATAGTCCGAAGTGAGGAGTAATACGGAGGAAGGCTTCACACACGACCATGAATGAGGAAATATGGAGGATGGACTCCGGAGCTAAGTCGTGAAATTCCAGCCCATAATAAAACATGAGCCCCCTCACGAACGGATCCATCGGGAAGCCTAGCCCCCGAAGGAAGTGAGACATGAACACCACACTCTCACCAGGCTTGGGAGTGGGAATGACCTACCCTTGAGCAGGCAGCCTATGCGAGATTTCGCCGATCAAGAACCTAGCCTCTCTCAACTTCAGCACGTCCTCCTCCATGACGGAGGAGGGCATCCATCGGCCTCGAAGGTCGGAACCGGACATTGTCGAAGGTCCGAAGCGCCTGAAATCTGGAGCCTTGGGTGTTGGAACTCGAGGCAAAGGGTGAACTCATTTGAGATTGAAAGAAAGGAGTAAGGCCTTGGTCTCTTTATAAGAGGTTGAATACCAAGGGCCCTCCCCGTGATCGTTTGGGACTCGCCTTTGATCGAGAAAACATACCGACGGGTACGGTTGGGTTACCCACGCCCGTATTGATGAGAATCCCGGAATAAGGTGACACGATCTCTGCTTTGACAAGACGTGCCAAGGAAATCGCCTCACTGAACGCGCTGAGGTGGGACAGTAAAACGATTCGAATAAAGACTTGGCCGTGGTGTGATGTCACGCTACGGAATACGTCAGCAGATTAGATTTGTGTAAATATTATTCTCTCTATGGCAATATGTGGAAACTTATTTTGCAGAGCCGGACACTACCTTTGTGTTCAAAATCTTCTATGAAGTACTTGGAGGAGGAACCCACCTTGCAATGCCGAAGACGATCTGCGCGCCGGACTCGTCGTCATTGAAGCCTGCTTCAGGGGCTACGGAGGGAGTCCTGGATTAGGGGGTGTCCGGATAGCCGGACTATACCTTCGGCCGGACTCCTGGACTATGAAGATACAAGATTGAAGACTTCGTCCCGTGCCCGGAAGGGACTTTCCTTGGCGTGGATGGCAAGCTTGGCGATACGGATATGTAGATCTCCTACCATTGTAACCGACTCTGTGTAACCCTAGCCCTCTCCGGTGTCTATATAAACTAGAGGGTTTTAGTCCATAGGACGAACAACAATCATACCATAGGCTAGCTTCTAGGGTTTAGCCTCTCTGATCTCGCGGTAGATCTACTCTTGTACTACCCATATCATCAATATTAATCAAGCAGGACGTAGGGTTTTACCACCATCAAGAGGGCTCGAACCTGGGTAAAACATTGTGTCCCCTGCCTCCTGTTACCATCCGCCTAGACGCACAGTTCGGGACCCCATACCCGAGATCCGCCGGTTTTGACACCGACACCTAGGATAACAAGAGTACTAGCCGAATACGCCGGTGGGGAGGAGTCCTTGTCTTGATCACCAAGTCTTGTGGAATCTTCCATGTATGCGGCAGTTGTCTGAACTGGCCCATGAGTACACGGCCATGGGGGGTCCTCGGCCCAATCTAACAGATCGGGAGACGACGTGGTGAGTACCCCCTAGTCCAGGACACCATCAGTAGCCCTGGTCGTTGCGCTCAGGGCGTCGACCGAAGCGTCCATCTCGAATGGCCCTGAGCTCTTGACAGTCGTTGGTGTTGTGCATGCGTACGTTGTGGATGGCGCAGAACATGCGGCCGCCCTTGGACGACTCAGGAAGATCTCGTCCGCGCTTAGTGTCTGATTCTGCCGCGAGTACGGCCACTTCTTTGCGCTTCACGTCCTTGACCTTGGCCTTCTTCTCCTCTGGATCTACAGCAAGGAGCTCGAGGAGAGAGAGAGACGCCCCTCCTCAACCCTTGCACACTTGGTTGCTATGTTGAACAGCTCCAAGGTCATGCACAGCTCCTCATGAATGGCGAGCTCCTCCTTCAACTTAACGTCGCGGACACCGTCGGAAAACGCTGAGATGATGGCCTCGTCCTGTCACCTTGGGGATCTTGATACGTGCACTGTTGAAGCACTGGATGTTGTTGCTTGATGCGGCGCAGGTCACCCGTGACCGGGGGGCGGTCCTGGAAGTTGGCGATGAAGTGGCTGCGCATCTCCTCCCAGGAGGAAATCGAGCCTAGGGGCAGGTTCAGGAGGCATGAGAGGGCGCCGTCCTTGAGAGCCATGGGAAACCAGTTCGCAATGACCTTTTCGGCGTCGTTGGCCACCTCGGTGCTCAGCTCGTAGAGTTGCATAAACTCCACAGGGTTGGGGGTGCCGCCGTAGCGAGGAGGCGGATCCGGCTTGAACTTGTCCGGTCAGACGACGCTACGCAGCTCAGGAGTGAAGGCGCGGCAGCGTGCCGTGGCCACCGGGCCCGTCGTGGAGGCGGAGCTTGACCTTGGCGTCCCTGCACTACGACGGCAAGTGGCACATGGCCCTGCCGCAGCAAGCGATCCTGACTTGGTGGTGCTGGAAGCGGTGGAGCATCTTCTTGCGGACAGGGACCTGCTGGCAACTTCCTTCTTCACGCGCGGGCACACGGGGTGGCAGATCACGCCGCTAGGCCGCGCATCTTGGAGCGAGGGCGTCGTCTTGACGCGGGGAGGCTGAGGCGCTCCATGAGCCGCGCGCCTTGACACGAGGGCGCCATCTTGGTGCTGAGGGGGTGGAGGCGCTCCGTGAGCCACGTCGCCCGCAGTCGGGGGCGGGCGAGGCTGCGAGAGGGATGGTGCGGGAGAGCCCCCCGCGGCGCTGACGAGCTCAGCGATTTGGTCCAACCAGTCCTCGTAGAGGCCGTCGACTGGGAAGTAGTGCAGGAGCTCACGTTCCATGAGTAGTGCGGCCTACACATCCATGGGTGCGCGGCGAGCATGAGACGATGAGACGGCCGGAGTCAGCGACGGGGTGGTGGTGCGACCGGTCCTGCCGCACAGAGGGGTGAAGTGAAGAGGCTTGCTGCTAGTTTGCTGCCGGGCCGTTTGCGGCGTTGGCGGCGGGTGACGGAGAACGACGGGGAGGTCCGCCGACAGGGGCTGTCTGAGCGACACGGGTGGCGAGAGCGGCCCGGCGCTCAGTGCGGGCCCGACGAGCATCGGCCATGAACGTGGCGGAGTGGTGAAGCGTGGATCGATGAAGAATAAAGCTTCGGCGCACCCCTACCTGGCGCGCCAAATGTCATATTCCGGGTTCCGGCAAATCCCTTGAGGTTCGAACACTGGGGTGTGCACGAAGATCTCTCCCCCTCTCTAGCTCGCACACTCTACGATCTCACGGCCTAGCTCGACGAACCCAAAGAACATGAGACAGAAGATTTATACTGGTTCGGTCCACCATTGTGGTGTAATACCCTACTCCAGTGTGATGTGGTGGATTTCCTCTTGGGCTAAGGATGAACAGTTACAAGGGAAGAACAACCTCGCGAGGAGAGGTGTTCTTGTGCTTGATGAAATTGTTTGGTGGCCTTGGTGGAATGGATCTAGTCCAAGATGAGATGATCCAAGATCCGATCCTCGATCTACGACGGTGGCTAGTTCTATTTGTAGAGGCCCTGGTCCTCTTACCAAATATTGAGCGGGAAGGGATCCCACAACGGCCAAATTTGAAGGGAGACAACTAGTACAAGCTGTCCTGACAAAAGTAGTCTTCGCCTGCCAAAGGCTCTGGTGGTGACGCCGTCTTGGGCTCAAAGGTGACCTCCGTCCTGCCGTCATGCTGGTCTTGATCTTGTTGCACCGATATTGAAACCTTTGCCTGATGCCCCGGGACTCCTTCTCTGCGCTTGCCCCTTTAGCACCAAAGAGGAAACGAGGACACTGCGCGCGCTGGCGCCCGCCTCGCTCCAGTCGTCATGGCTTACGTCACAGAAACCTAGCGAGGTTCCCCTCACCTTGATCTCTCCGCCCCTCGCGAGCCAGCCTGGTGAGGCCGCCCCTGAGGAGGTCTTGCATCGTCCGGCTTGCGAGGCTTGGCCCCTCGCGAGGGTCTTGAATGTTTGCTGGTGAATATGGGCCGTACAGGGCCGCTGGAGGAGCCACACCGTGGGCCGCAGGCAGGCAAGTTTGGGGCCCCCGTTTCCAGAACACCGACAGCCACACTCTCTCTGCTCACGGCTGGTCACAAATCCGTCCGGACCACCTCGACCGGGGCCGGGGTGTAGGTGTATCATTCACACTGTCGTCGGCGGTGAGGCAGGAGACCAACGGCTGCCCGCGCGTCCCGATTGGCGGCTGTGCCGATCTCTCTGAGAGAGCGCCGGCTCGGGATGGCCTCCGACCCCTTCTTCCTCCCTGCGGTGTTGTGGCCAAGATGCGGCCTCCCGACGCCGTCTTTGCCACATGTTGACGACCCTCAGGTATATATTCCTTCTAAACTTGCCTTGCTCTACTGCCCCAGCTCCCCACGTGGCTGCGTGTGGATCTTTTTCTACTTCCGTCGGCTGTTCCAAAGACACTTAGACTTTTACTATTATTAGAGGTAAAGCTAGTTCATACTGTCGAATCTAAGACTTTGTCCAAACAGGGAAGAAAGTGGGAAAGCTATAGCATGAATCTAGGACTTGGTTCTAAGAGGAAACGGGGGAAAGTGGTAGATATTGGCTACCCAACCGGTCTCTTTGTTGAAAAGGCGAAGAAAGCATGGTGGATGGCGAAGGGTGGGGGAAGTGGACCTGTCTCTTGGTTGAAAAAGGAAAGAAAGTGAGGGGTGTCGGATCACGGGTTCTGGGAAACCCTTGAGGTCCGAACACTAGGGTGCGCGCGAAGATTTTCTCCCTATCGATCCACGCCCTAGCTCCCTAAGATCTCGCGGGCGAACTCAACGAACTCACAACACAGAAAGGAACAAGATTTATACTGGTTCGTGCCACCGTTGTGGTCTAATACCCTACTCCAGGGTGTGGTAGTGGATTGCCTCTCGGGATGATGAAGAACAGTTACAAGGGGAAGAACAACCTCCTGAGGTTGAGGTGTTCTTGGATCTGCTCACGACTTGTGATGAGGTCGATTCTCTCTTCTCCTCTTTGAGGTGGCTAGTTCTACTTATATAGGCCCTGGTCCTCTCCCCAAATATTGAGCGGGAAGGGAGCCAACAACGGCCAATTCAAAAGGGGACAGCGAGTACAAGTTATCCTGACAAAAGGTGGTCTTCGCCTGCCAAAGGCTCTTGTGATGACGCCGTCTTGGGCTCCATGGTGACCTCCATCTTGCCGTCCTTCTGGTCTTGGTCTCATTGCACCAATATGGAAACCTTTGCCTGATGCCTCGGTACTCCGCGTCTGCGCTTGCCCCCTTGGCACCAAAGGGGAAACAAGGACACTACACGCGCTGGCGCCGGCTTAGCGCCCGCCTGGTCTTGATCGTTATTACTCGCGTCACAAGGACCTCATGAGGTTTGCCCTGCCTTGAGCTCTCCACCCCTCGCGAGCCTGCCTGGTGAGGCCGCTCCTGAGGAGGTCTTGCGTCGTCCGCCTCGCGTGGATTGGTCCCTTGCGAGGGTCTTGAATGCCTTGTCGATGAAGATGGGTCGTACAAACCTACCAGCCCAGCCACGCCGCGGGCCGCAGGCAGGCCAGTCTGGGGATCGCTGTTCCCAGAACACCGACAGTAGCCCCCGGGCCCAAGGCGCGCTCGGGCTTGGCTTCGAGGGGTAGCCAAAGGATCAAGCGCGGAGCGCCGCGGGCCCCCAAAGCCTGCGGCCTTGGTTGACGCGTGGTGGTTGATTGGACGTGGGCGTCTCCACTTCCCCATGCTGCCTCGGCAACTGCCCGACTTGACAAGTCCCTGCGACATGCAAGGAAAGCAATCATTACCTGTGATCATGGGGGTGCTGGTTGGCCTTCTCCTTCTATAAATGGGGAGGGGTCAGAGCCCCCGTCGCCCATCTCTTCCCATTCCGCTCGCTTCTTCTTCCTCTGCTCCACACCCGACTCCAATGGCGCCGTCAAAGAGCTTCTCCGCCACAGAGAAAGGAAAGGCCCCTCATGAAGGGCTCGACTCCCCGACGCCTAAACGGGGAGATGGCCGCCCCCGCAAGCACACCACGACTCCCGTCATGGCCCCCTGCTCCCGGGGTGGCGCCATTGCGCGTGGCGGGGGTCGATCCAGTCGTGGTAGCCCCGTCAATGAGGGGAGACGTGCCGTGGTTGCACGGCCTCCCCGGCCATGCTTCCACTTGACAGAGGTGCTGCCGGAGTTCGCTGTCTGGTCAGTGGATCCGCCCGGCAACTGGCTCCAGCTTCCACGCTTCTTCGTCAAGGAGCTGCGGGCCCCTAGTCCAGGCGGGCTCTGGCTGCAGGCGGACGGTTGCTGCAGCAGGGCCTCCTGGGTCGCGGTTGAAGTCTCCGCCATGGGCAACATAGCTCTGGCCTGCGGTTGGCAAACGTTCGCCCACGCACGCAGCCTGGGCAAGCGGTGCACCCTCCACTTCAAGTATGACGGTGATGCGACCCTCTACGTGAGGGCGTTTGGGGAAGATGGTCGCCGCGCCGGGTGCTGCCCCGAGACGAACGGCGGCGAGGAGGTGCTCGGCCTCGGCGATGGCCGCGACGAGGGTGAGCCCACCAGCCGCGCCTTGTCCAGCTACGGTTTCCCTTCTCTTCGCGAAAGCTCCAGCAGTGGCGGCTATGATCAGCCGCCATGCCCGCTTCGAAGGTGGTAGAGGGTCGTCTCGTCGCTGCGCTTCCGTGAAGCGTGAGGAGGGATCCGGCTGAGCTCGGGACGTCGCTGGAGGCCTGCCCCCGTGGTTCTCTGCAACGCCGCTTTTGTTTTGTTCTCTTTTCTTTCCTACATCAAAATGAAACCAGTATGGGCCCGGAGGGGCGTGTATCGAACTGCGATTCCTCAGTCATTACGCTATGCTTGTTATTTCTGTGTTGTGTCGTTATTTCGTGAGGAGATAGCTTAGCCTGGCGCGTTCGAGGCAGTCTCTTCTTCATGACGCACTTGTCTCCTCGTGCCCGCCTTGGCTTAGTGGTTGCTCAGGAACTGCAAAAAACTTGTTTGGAAGCTCGCTAGGAGACTTAACGTTCACCCGAGCCTTGACACAGCGCTTCATATCATGGTACCCGAGGGGCATGTATTAGGAGAGATGTGCTGGTGGTGGGCTCGAACTAGGGTGCCTCACGAGGAGGTAGACCGAAGGCAGAGAGAAGGACCAACGCAGGAAGAAGAAACCCTCACGAAGGCACCGGCGTAGCCCCTTCGCGAGGTATGCGAGAGAGAGAACACAAGCGAACTAGATTCGGAAAAGGCGGCAAAAGGTGATGAAACCAAATCAGCAAGGGACACCAGAATCAAACTTCGATTAAGAGAAGGCGAGCCAACTACGGAAAGCAAATGAAAAGCCACGTCCGGCACCTAGTCTAGTCTTCGACATCTTCTCACCAGCGCGGAGCTAAGTGGTGCCACTAGGTGTGGGAGGGAGCCACCGAGGCCCGAGGGCGGCTCTCCGGAGACTCCGGGCCGTGTACAACCCCACTCATTATTATGTGAGAGTGTCACGGGCGGCGATTCTTCACAGGCACCGGGCCTTCTTCACAGGCACTGGGCCTTTCTTTACAGGCACCGAGCCTTCTTCACAGGCACTGGGCCTTTCTTCACAGGCACGGGGCCTTGCTTCACAGGCACTGGGCCTTGCTTCATGGGTAGAACTTCCGGAGGTGCTGGATATTCCAGGCGTTCTGGATGGGCACCCCGTCCTGCGTCTCTAGGCCTGGAGATATGGACGATCCTGAACGGGCCCTCCCACATGGGTGAGAGGTTGTGCAACCCCTCCCTGGAGAGGACCCGCCTCAGGACGAGGTCGCCTACCTCAAGCGTCCTGGAGCAGATGTTGCGGCAGTGGTACCGCCGCAGTGCCTGCGGGTACCTTGCCGCCCTCTGTGCAGCTTCGCGGCGTCGTTCCTCCCCCAGTACGAGGTCCATCTCCCACGTGGCATCTTGCTGCGTTTCATCAAACGCCAGGACCCATGCGGAGCGATGCTTGACCTCGTGAGGGAGGACCGCTTCGGCTCTGTAGACAAGGAAGAATGGAGTCTCACCCGTCGGCTTCGTGGTGTTGGTGCGGATGGACCACAACATGGACTGGAGCTCGCCGTGCCAGCCCCTGCCGCAGGCCTTGAGCTTCTTCTTGAAGGTCCTGGTCTTGAGGCCTCTCAGGACCTCCGTGTTGGCGCGTTCAGCCTAGCCATTGCTCCTGGGGTGCGCCACCGAAGCGTAGCAGATCTGCGTTCCAAGGTTAGCACAGTATGTTTTGAAGAGGTTACTAGTGAACTGCGAGCCTTTGTCAGTGATGATGCGGTTGGGGACCCCGAAACGGCTCACGAGGCCCTTGATGAACTTAACCGCGGAACCGGCTGGGATGGTCCGGACAGCTTCCACTTCCGCCCACTTGGTGAACTTGTCAATGGCGACGTAGAGGTAGCGGTAGCTCCCTAGCGCTCGAGGGAATGGGCCCAAGATATCCAGCCCCCAGACCACGAACGGCCATGTGAGCGGTATAGTTTGGAGGCCCTGAGCTGGCTGATGGATCTACTTGGTGTGGAACTGGCAAGCTTCCCAGGACTTCACCAGTTTAGCTGCGTCGTTGAGCACCGTGGGCCAGTAGAATCCACTGTGGAACACCTTGTTGACGAGAGTTCGTGATGATGAGTGGTGTCCGCAGTCCCCGCCATGTATGTTAATCAGCAACTCCTTCCCCTGATCCCTGGAAATGCAACGCAATGAAACATTATTTGGTCGCTTCCTGTACAACTCACCGTCCTGGATGCAGTACGTCGCGGCTTGCCGGGCTACGCGCTCTGCGTCCTCTTCCTTCTCTGGTAGCGCCCCTTGCATCATATATTCCTTGAATTCCTTGGTCCAACATCCCCCTTGAGGCTCGAGCGCCAAGAGAAAGCGAGCCCCTGAGGTTGGGCCACAAGTTGGGGCTCCCGTGGCAGGCGGTCGTGGGAGCTCCTACCGAGGCCATGTCGTGCTTGAAAGTGGTGGCATTGCTGACGGCTTGAAGAGCCGCTCCTCGAAGACGCCAGGCTCTTGG
Organism: Triticum urartu; assembly: GCF_003073215.2. NCBI lineage: Eukaryota > Viridiplantae > Streptophyta > Magnoliopsida > Poales > Poaceae > Triticum > Triticum urartu. The sequence continues at coordinate 168,993,801 of NC_053023.1, forward strand.
GGCTACCGCTTGGATGCCCTCCTGGCGATGTCGTCGGCTTCCTTGTTGGTGCCACGGGGCACATGCTTCACCTCCATGCCTAGGAACTGCTTTTCCATCTTACGTACTTCCACGAGGTATGCCTCCATGTGCTCGTCCTTTGGCTCGTACACTTTGTTGGAGAAGTTGACGAGGAGCTGTGAGTCGCCCATAACAGTGAGGCGCTTCACCCCTAGAGCTGCCGCGGCCTTCAGGCCAGCTATGAGGCCTTCGTATTCCGCGATGTTGTTGGAGACCTTCTCACCCTGCTGAAAGCAGAGCTGGACAGCATAATAGAGCTTGTCCTACGTGGGTGAGATGAGCACTGCTCCTGCCCCCCGCGCCCTGTTGCGCGAAGGCACCATCAAAATACATGACCCATCCGTGTGGCGCCTCACTTCCTGGCAAGGTGGACCAGTCCTCGCCTGCTTCCAATGTCGGGGCATCCATCCATTCCGCCATGAAGTCAGCGAATGCGGCTCCCTTGATGGCCCTAGTGGTGTTGAACTCCAATTGGAATGCATGTAGCTCGATGTTCCACTCGGTGGCCCTTCCAACAGAGTTGGGGCTCCGGAGCACCCTCTCCAACGGGTAGGCCGAGATGACTTTGATGGGGTGGCCCTGGAAGTAGTGTCATAACTTGTGCGAGGCTACCAGGAGCGTGAGATGGAGCTTCTGAGGCATGGGATAACATGCCTTTGCGTCCCGTCGCACAGTGCTGACGAAGTACAGCGGGTGCTCGATGAGGACCGGTGTGTTGGTGAGGCTCGCGTCTTGCGCAAGCTGGGATGCCTCCTGAGGTGGTGGGACCTCTGGCGCCTGGTTGCTTGCGGGAATCTCTACGGTGTCCTGCCGAGCTTGGTCTTCTGTTGCTGCCGCTATGGCTCTTGCTGCGCCTTCCTGATCTTGCGTCATCTTAGCTAGCGACGTAGCTTGGCGCGGCACACTCTTGGCCTGGTGATCCTCCCGAACCGCCACTAGCGCAGCGCTGACGGAGTATGGGTGGCGGCAAGATAGAGTACCAGAGGCTCGAGAGGCCGTGGCGCCACCAATACCGGTGGGCTGGTCAGGTATCTCTTGATGTCTTGGAAGGCTCGGTCAGCCTCCGGAGTCCACTCGAACGGGCCCTTCTTCTTCATCAGCTTGAAAAAGGGTAATGCGCGCTCTCCTAGCTTGGAGATGAAGCGCCCCAATGCAGTCACCCGACCAGCTAGCTTCTGCATTTCCTTGAGGGTCTGCAGCGGGCTCATGCCTTCAATGGCCTTGATCTTCTCCGGGTTCGCCTCAATCCCTTTGCGTGACACGAGGAATCCCAGCAGCTTGCCAGAAGGAACACCGAACACACACTTTTCCGGGTTAAGCCGCAGGTTCACCTGGCACAGCCTTTCGAAGGTCTCCTCCAGGTCTTGGATCAAGGTTCTCGCCTCCCGAGATTTCACCACAATGTCGTCGACGTAGGCCTCCGTGTTCCTCCCGAGCTGCCGCCCTAAAGCGATGTGCATCAGCCGTTGAAAGGTCGCACCCGCGTTCCGCAGTCTGAAGGGCATACAGGTGTAGCAGTACACCCCACACGGGGTCAGGAAGGCTGTCTTCTCTACATCTTCCACCGCCATGTTGATTTGGTGATACCTGGAGAACGCATCCAGGAAGCACCATAGGTCACACTCAATGGTGGAGTCGATGATCTGGTCGATGCGCGGGAGAGGGAACGGATTTTGAGGGCACGCCTTGTTGAGGTTGGTGAAGTCGACACACATTCGCTCCTTCCCGCCTTTCTTCGGCAGCACGACTTGGTTCGCCAACCATTCGGGGTACCTGACCTCACGAACGGCACCCGCCGCCTCTAACTTGTGGGTCTCTTGGACGATGAATGCCTGCTTCTCCGTGGATTGCCGCCTTGCTCGCTGCTTCATAGGGCACACATTGGGGCACACCCTCAAGTGGTGCTGAATCACCTCTCTCGGGACCCCCACCGGCTGATTGGGCTCCCATGCGAATATGTCCTTGTTCATGCGCAAGAACTTCACCAATGCTTCCTCTTGGTTGGGGTTAACTCCGGCACCTATGGTGAAGGTGTCTCCTGAGGAGCCGTCCTCGTCGACCAGCACCTGCTTTGTCTGTGCCTTGTCATGGGTGAACAACTGCTTCTTCTTGGTCGGCGCGGCCACCTTGGCCTCGGGGGCACCGGTGTCGACGGGGTGCGCCGCCACAGCGGTCCTGAAGGCAATTTTGAGCATCGTCACGGCCTCCTTGGTGTCCCGCTTGATGGTGAGGACACCCTTGCTTCCTGGCATTTTCATGAGATTGTAGGCTGGATGAGTCGCCACCATGAACTGGGCCAGGGCTAGGTACCCGAGGATGGCGTTGTACGGGAGGTCGATGCGGGCGATGTCAAAGCCGACCAGCTCGGTGCGGTAGTTGTCGCGCGTGCCTAAGGTGACGGGAAGGCGGATCTGCCCCAGGGAGCGGGCAGCGCCACCACCAACTCCTGAGAAAGGCTTGCTGAGGCTGGGTCGCTCGAGCGACACGTGAAGCAGGCTGAAGGCCTCCATGGAGAGCAAGTTGAGGCCAGCTCCGCCGTCGATGAGGGTATTGGTGACGGCCACGTTGCAGATGGTGGGCGTGCGGAGCATCGGAAGCATGCCCGAGCCGGTGGTGGTGATGGGGTGGTCTTCTGAGCTGAAGGTGAGGTCAGCCTCGGGCGCGGCCCAGACTGGCGGAGCCCCCGAGCGCGTGGAAGCGGCGCCGATCTGGCGGAGGAACGGCTTGATGTGGCGCTCTGAAGGAGATGCATGTGAGCCGCCTAGCAGGGCCGCGACTGCGTGGTGCGCCGGTGCAGCGTAGCGCGTAGTGAAGAGGTCGCAGAGCTCCTCCCAAGACGCCACCATGGATCCGGGAAGGTTGAGCAGCCAGGCGCGCGGCTCGCCGGTGAGGGCCATGGGAAGCCAGTTGGCCATGACATTGTCATCTCCCCTGGCTTCGAGGACGGCCTCCTCGTACGCCAGCAGGAAAGCTGACGGGTCCGCCGCACCGTCGTAGCGCGGCAGAATCTCCGGCTTGAACTTTGACAGCCACAGCACCCTCCGCACTGTGGGAGCTAGGGCTTGGAGCCCCCTGGCCCCATCGTTAATGCTGGCCGTCAGAGTGGCGGTAGGGCGCCTGCCATGTGGGCGGAGCACGGTGTCGACGGAGTGCAGATCGATGAAAGAGAAGCTACGGCGCACCCCTACCTGGCGCGCCAAATGTCGAATCACGGGTTCCAGCAAACCGTTGAGGTTCGAACACTGGGGTGTGCTCGAAGGTTTTCTCCCTATCGATCCATGCCCTAGCTCTCTAAGATCTTGTGGACGAACTCAACGAACTCACAACACAGAAAGACACAAGATTTATACTGGTTCGGGCCACCATTGTGGTGTAATACCCTACTCCAGTGTGTGGTAGTGGATTGCCTCTCGGGCTGATGAAGAACAGTTACAAGGGGAAGAACAGCCTCCTGAGGTTGAGGTGTTCTTAGATCTGCTCTCGACTTGTGATGAGGTCGATTCTCTCTTCTCCTCTATGAGGTGGCTAGTTCTACTTATATAGGCCCTGGTCCAATCCCCAAATATTGAGCGGGAAGGGAGCCAACAACGGCCAATTCGAAAGGGGACATACAGTACAATTTATCCTGACAAAAGGTGGTCTTTGCCTGCCAAAGGCTCTGGTGATGACGCCATCATGGGCTCCATGGTGACCTCCGTCTTGTCGTCCTTCTGGTCTTGGTCTCGTTGCACCAATATGGGAACCTTTGCCTGATGCCTCGGTACTGTGCGCCTGCGCTTGCCCCCTTGGCACCAAAGGGGAAACAAGGACACTGCGCACGCTGGCGCCCGCCTGGTCTCGATCCTCATGGCTCGCGTCACGAGGACCTCACGAGGTTTGCCCTGCCTTGATCTCTCCACCCCTCGCGAGCCTTCCTGGTGAGGCCGCTCCTGAGGAGGTATTGCATCGTCTGTCTCGCGAGGCTTGGCCCCTCGTGAGGGTCTTGAATGCCTTGTCGATGAAGATGGACCGTACAGACCTGCCAGCCCAGCCACGCTGTGGGTCGCAGGCAGGCAAGTCTGGGGACCCCCGTCTAGAATGCCGACAAGGGGTGATGGGTGACAAAGCAAATGAGAATGAGAAAATCTAGATTTCCTGTGCTCACATAGGAAAATGTCGCCGAGGAGATAAAAAATGGGACAAATGCAGACATGCTACCTGAGTGTTTGCCGCTCTCCACCAAATCAGCCGTGCGACGCACAATACTACCTCACCGGGGACGCGGTACTACCGCCACGGCCCGCGGTACTACGTGATACGTCTCCAACGTATCTATAATTTTTGATTGCTCCATGCTATATTATCTACTATTTTGGACATTATTGGGCTTTATTATCCACTTTTATATTATTTTTGGGACTAACCTATTAACCGGAGGCCCAACCCGGAATTGCTGTTTTTTTGCCTGTTTTAGGGTTTCGAAGAAAAGGAATATCAAACAGAGTCCAAACGGAATGAAACCTTCGGGAATGTGATTTTCTCACCGAATACAACTCAGGAGACTTGGACCCTACATCAAGCCAATCAACAGGAG
>NC_053023.1:168999433-169027413 GCF_003073215.2 Triticum urartu
TGTGAAGGAAGTCACCCAGTTGAAGAATGCCCAATTAGGCAGATTACTTGTTTCTTGTGTGAAGGGACTACCCACTATCCTGCTCAATATCACATTTACCCCATGGTACTTATGGAAATTTTAGAAGAACCCGTGATGAAGGAAGAGATGGAGGACACACCTAAAGAAGACCCGAGTAAACCCTTCACTAAGTCTTGCTATTCATGTGGAGAAGAAGGACACATCTCCCAAAATTGTTTGAATTGGGATCTAGTAGAATTCCCGACGGAGGAATTAGAATATGACCCACAAGAAGTAGAAGCCATGATTGGCATGAAAAGGTCCAGGAAGAGAAGTAGATTGGATACCAGGAAGGACCTGAGTCATATCACCTATTACAGGTGCAAGGAGTCAGGGCATTACCTCAACAATTGCCCAAAAAGGAAACCTCGAGACTTGTCAGAAGTAATATGTTTTCGTTGTAATAGAGCAGGGCACTTTGCCAGAGGATGCCCCAAGGAGAAGGAGACTTGTGCTAGATAGTGAGTTTGCAACAAAAGAAATGGAGTAGTAGAAGTGAGAACATTTTCTTTTATATTGAGGTGTTGAGTTGAGACATGTAATGGAGAAGCGAGAGATTGTAATCATTTGAGAATGAATAAAGTAGCATCGTTGGTACTGATATGGATTTTATGAGTTATTACTCTATGAGGAAGGATTTTGACCATTTTTGAGGATAAGAGAAATATGGTCTATGGAAGATTTGTGTGTTTTAAGGGTGGTAGTACCCTGTAAGAACCCTTGACCCCTGGAAAAGATAAGGATACTCCACTGAGTGGATTTCGGATAAAATGAATACGAGTTTTGTCTCGATATGTGTGATGCCCAAGAGTATGTGGGATGAAGTTGGAGACCGTCAGTTGTTGGACCAAATGTGATCAAGGAGTCAGAAGAGAATGTTAAGTTGATTCGAGATAGACTGAAGGTAGCTCAGTCCAGGCAGAAGAGTTATACAGACTCAAAAACACAAGAAGGTAGTCTATGAAATTGGAGATAGAGCATGTCTTCGTGTGCCCCCTCTGCGAGGAGTTAAACGAATTGGAGTTAAGGGAAAGTTAGCCCCGAGATTTGTAGGACCATACTGAGTTTTGGAGCGTACGGGAGAAGTGGCCAACAAGTTGGAGTCACCCGAAGGACTGTCAGGAGTTCATGATGTGTTTCACGTTTCCCAGTTGAAGAAGTGCCATGCAGAGATGGCCAATATTCCCCTGTAAGGACGCTTGACGCTGGAAAGGATAATGATGTTCCACGAAGTGGAATATGGACTTCGTGAGTATAAATTTTATCTCGGTATGTGGGATATCCCACGAGGATGAAGAGATGAATTACTATTGGATATAAAGGAGGTATGATGTTGGAAATATGGATCAATGGAAATTCCATGATGAGTCTGAGTAATCACGTCTTAGTTTGGTACCAACAGAAGGAAGGAAGACAGTATAACTGGATGGAGTTTAGTATACTAGGAAAGCTGGAAGTTGGATGTTGGATTAGAGATCAGTTGCCCGACGATAAGTTCAAGGACTACAAGTGTTGAGATGGGCCATAACCCACAGGCCCCAGGACCTGCCAAGAAGCAAGCACATTCTTGCTGAAGGAAAAACCCTGGAGGAAGATACGACGTTTATCGGCAGACAATTTTATAGTAGTAACACAAAACCTGAGAGTTCTGAAGGAACGATAGATGTTTGTTTGGCTTGCAGAATCAATGGGTTATTCCGAACGCAGTTCATGGACAAGAGAAATTCTGCAATGCTTGTGAGGATGACTGAGTGTTAGAATGCGAGATTCGCTAAACCGTATACAAGGTAATGATTTGGGTGCGGGATGGATTGATCACCATACCGATTTACTCTTATTATTCGTCCTGCTATATGGGATGGTAAATTTGAGTGACTTACCTATAGTAGAGAGACGACGATCAAAACCTTGTATAAGCCTTAGAATGGTATATGTATTTTTCCCTTGTACAAGGCAGTTTTTGCCAACCGTAGGTTATACGGTGAGGATCAACCAGACTCATTTCCTGCAGGAGAAACCATAAAATGTTGACCACCATGAGATATCGATAGTTGTTTAGTTTTGGCGCCAGACCCGTCAGGTAAGAAGACCCAGTCTCGGAATGACCTTACCAAGATGAAAGGACAAAAGAATTGAGGAAAAGGTTATGCCACTACCGGAAGAGCCCAGATAAGGAATTATCCCGACGATCTAAGAAGACCGACACTGTTAACAATATGGAGGACGTATATGAGTTTTGATGGAACCGTAACCATGCTTTTAAGGGTGGTAGCACCCCAGACCTCCGGAGACGATCGATGGACTTGAGAAGACCCCAAACCCTAACCTTTTCTTCCTAGCCTCTCCGAATCTCGAGGACAAGATTCATTTTAAGGGTGGTAGGTTTGTAACATCCCAAAATTCTAAATTTTGGAATGTTATAATAAATAGATATATTTGATTGATTGTTTGTTTGATTGTGTGAAATTGAGTGAAATTCGAAAACTTTTTGAAAGTTAAATGAGAGGGAATAAAAGGACTTTCCCAAACTTTCATTTTGCATTCGTGATGTCCGTGAATTCAAATTCTTTTCACCACGAAACCCTCGAGAGAAGATGACATGACTTCTTCCATTTATTTAAATGACAAGGGGTGTTGAAAATATTTGAATTTCATTTGGAAAATATTTCCAATTCTGAAACTTTATGCAACTCAATGATTTTCACGAGAGAAGATAAACTGACTTCTTCAAATTATATGAAATATGAGTTGGAAGTTAAAAGGATCAAATTCAAAGTCCTTTTGGAATTTATTTTCAATTTGGAGTTATTTGAGTTTTATTCAAATTATTTTTCTCCAAAAATAAAATACATGGAAAATAGGGTAACATGATTCCCTACAATAGAAAATTGGAGAAAAATTAATTTGAAATCATTTTGGTTTTTTTTAAAATGATTTTGGTGGATTTTATTAGAGCAGGAGCAATCTTTGAATTATTTGATTTGTTTGGATTTTATTTGACTTTACTAAAATGTCCATGTTGTAGAAAATGTTTTTCTGAAAATTTTGATATATTATATGCCTATATAATATTTTCTTTTATTTTTGTTTTTATGATTATGTTTGTCTGGAAAAAAATTTAAAAAAAAATTCCCCGGGGCCAACTGGGCCGAAGCCCAGCCAGCCGGCCCAAGTCGGAGCCGCCTCCTAGCTCCCGCCGTGCCCGACAGGGACTCGTCGGAGTCCGGGCTCTCCACGGCGCCCGTCGCCCCTCCTCCACGCCACCACCTCCCCTTCCCTCGCCCTTTTTAAGGCCGACCCCGACCCCTCTCGCTGCTCGTGCCGCCGCCCCCCTCCCGCAACTCGCCATGCCGCCCCGCATCTCGTCGCCGCCGCCTTGCTTCGCCACCCGCGCCGCCCGCTGCCATCGCCTGCGCCGCACCCCGCCGCCCGCGCTGCCGTAGCCGCGCCGGAGCTCGCCGCCCTCGCGGGAGCCGCCGCTCCACCGATCTAAACCGCCGTCGCCGCCGGTTTATTTGCCCCGACCGGTATAAACCGAGAAAACCCACCGGTTTTTTATATATAGTTTGGTTTTTCTTTTAGTACGGTTTATTTCTTTTGGTTTTGTTAGATAGCGAGTGTTCACCCGCTTAGATCTGTAGCGAACGGTTTTCGTCCTTTAAGCGTTCTGTAGCGAACGTTCGTTCGGTAGCGTTTCTCTTTTTCTTTTTATTTTATTTTAGATTTTCGGCCAGGGACCTATCTGTGGGTGTTTTATTTACAGTTTAGTCCCTGATCTTCAAACTATCACAACTTTTCAACCGTTTATCCAAATCCAACGAAACCAATGCTCATGTCTTCGTTATGATCTCCCCTATCCAGTAATCCAACTCAAACATGTTTTTGAAAGTTTTAAAATTTGAATTAGACCAGATTTGTATTCAAACTTTGTTTGATCATAACTTGAGTTTCGTAGCTCCGTTTGAGTTGATTATTTTTGCAAATCGAAGCTCTTGACCTAACTTTATGATAAGGCCAAATTCACATAATTTTGGTACTGTTAGAAATTGTTTTATATTGCAAGAGTTATTTGCTTGGTTTTGAAGTTTTCCGAATCGTTTCTTCGATCTTTCTGATCTTTTGAGTGCTTGCTTATGTGTGGTTACTATTGCTTGCTTACGATAGATTGATCGGAGTGTGACGAGTAGACCTATCAAGAGTTATGAGTGCGAATCATGTCCATCAACATTGCAGGCAAGTTCACACTTTGATCATATCCCTTTCATACCCAGTTTTTATGCATTAGTTTCACCCTCAAACATTGCATGAGTAGGATTGATAATTGTGGGATGGGAAGTAGATGAGGTAGTACCTATCACCTGTTATATTATCAAACCCTGGGAGTTACTTCTGTGTTTGCCTATTATGCCATGCTATGCTAGTAGACGTGGATTGGGTGAGTGATATCCATGACAGATGTGAGTTTTTTAATTAATGGTTTATCTAAGGTGGCAACTTAAACACACATCTGGGTGGATTGAGGCATCTGGGTAATCCATGATTTTCCTGTTTTCTTTTGGACCGCCACCCAGGCTCAAAGGGATCATGAGATTATTCATACTAGAAACTTCCTTGTGCAGCCACGAGCTATTATGGGCTCTAGCATAGTTGACTAAGTCGTGCGAACTCTTACAGTGGTAGACTAGCAGATGTAGGGGATGTAGGTGGTACGGTCTACCCGATCGTAAGGTGCTAGCGCTTCTGAAAGAGTATGTCTCGGTCATCCGTTTCTCAAACACCATGTAGTGTGAGAAACCAAACGGAGGCGATCGAGTCTTGTGGGGAAAAGTGCGCAAACCTCTGCAGAGTGTATTAAACTAATCATGATTAGCCGTGTCCCCGGTTATGGACATCTTGAGTATCTAGTACCTGGATTATCATATGAATCTCATCATGTTACTTTAAATTAAGTTTTTTGGGTTTAATGATGATGCTTAATTGGGATTGAGAATGCTGTCAACCATTCTCAATGTTCAACAACCACCATGATAGTTAAATAAAATTTATTCCTTTGTAGTATGGAAAAATTGGCTTTTCGCAAAAACCTTATAACCATAGAGCTTTTCCACCAGCCATATATGCATGTAGTGATAGCCAATTGTTCATTATTCTCTATGGTGTGAATTTGCCAGTACATTCAATGTACTGACCCTTTGTGCCTGGAATGTCTCATGTTGCAGGATTATCTTACGTCGAGTAAGTGATACGTTAGGGTTACGATTTCTACACTCAATTCTCTTCTCTTCTGATCTTATTCAAATATTCCCTTTTAGTTAGACCATATCCCTTTCCCCTTTTGGCCAGACGAGGATTTGACTGATGAGGCCACTCTAAGAAGTACAAGATATCGGACAACTAAGACCACTTCGGAATGAAGAGGATTTTACCATACATTATGATAATGGAAACTACAACTGTTGAAGACTCTAAAGACTAGGAGAATTTGAAGACTCTGAAGAATTTCCCGATTTGTATGACTAGGAAGGCTACCCTTATGGAACTTGGCAAACTATGGAAACTGTCAATACCCGAGATCAAGGTGTGTTGGAGAAAGACTGGAACATGGAGCATATGACTCAAAGTTTTGTCAAGAAACCCTAAGGCAGGAGATATCAACTATGGAAGATAGCTCATGGCAATGACAAGGGCAGAAACACGGTTATCCATGATGTCATCGCCACTGATACTATGGTCACGGAGCTGAGTTAAGCATGCATATGCATGGAAGAATTGGATGGTAGAAGGCTGATGGAGCATCTATCAGCAAGAGGTGATGTTTTAACCTAAGCTAATGTATCACCATGATCTGGAGTGTTACATCAAGAAGTTAAGATGGACCTTTAGGAAGCTATATTTGACAAGGAGCATTTCGTGGAGAACTCAGGATCCAGAAGCTGAAAGTAGCCAATCTGGAGGAGCAAAACCTTGAGATACCGGAGATTGTCAGGAACTAAAGGACAGTATGACCATGGTTCATGTGAAGGATGTTGAAACCAGAAGTTCGGAACGCAACTCCAGAATATTTAAGGACGTCACGAGAGACTTCACGTCAATAGAGTTGATCTGGCAAAAGAGCTTGAGAAAGACAAGCATGATCAGAAGAAGCCATCGGAGACATAAACAAGACTTGAAGAGTTGGCAATTTTGAAGATTTATTGACCCTTAGAACACCAAACCCCTGTCCTATACCTACGTTAGATGCGATGATTGTGAGCTGTCATTTGTTTGATGTTTTTCGACAGCCACAACAAAAATCTGTCTTTTCAAAACTGTTGTTTGCATTGTGTGTATCCCTCTCTATCTCTCTTATCTCACCCCAAACCCATGGACCCAATAGAGGATGAATGAATATGAGCTTATATTTTCTGGACCGATGAGTCAATTGGAGACGGACCAATGGATTCAGAACATGGAGGACCACATGAAGAATAACCCTATAGTTGGAAAGGATATGATCTAGCATGCTCTTCGGTGCTTTGAAAGAGGTGCTGCTACTTGGTGGAGAATGTACCAAACCATCAATGGATGGCAAGGAGTAACCACTTGGAAATAATTTAAGTTGACTTTGCCAAAGTCTCGGCTTGTGTCCCAGAAGTTGAAACCTTATGGAAAGGATATGAAGAAACCTTGTGCATACAAGATTTGTGGAGAAATAGGACACTCTCATAAGGAACACAAGGATGAATACCCTAAATGTGAAGGAAGTCACCCAGTTGAAGAATGCCCAATTAGGCAGATTACTTGTTTCTTGTGTGAAGGGACTACCCACTATCCTGCTCAGTATCACATTTACCCCATGGTACTTATGGAAATTTTAGAAGAACCCATGATGAAGGAAGAGATGGAGGACACACCTAAAGAAGACCCGAGTAAACCCTTCACTAAGTCTTGCTATTCATGTGGAGAAGAAGGACACATCTCCCAAAATTGTTTGAATTGGGATCTAGTAGAATTCCCGACGGAGGAATTAGAATATGACCCACAAGAAGTAGAAGCCATGATTGGCATGAAAAGGTCCAGGAAGAGAAGTAGATTGGATACCAGGAAGGACCTGAGTCATATCACCTATTACAGGTGCAAGGAGTCAGGGCATTACCTCAACAATTGCCCAAAAAGGAAACCTCGAGACTTGTCAGAAGTAATATGTTTTCGTTGTAATAGAGCAGGGCACTTTGCCAGAGGATGCCCCAAGGAGAAGGAGACTTGTGCTAGATAGTGAGTTTGCAACAAAAGAAATGGAGTAGTAGAAGTGAGAACATTTTCTTTTATATTGAGGTGTTGAGTTGAGACATGTAATGGAGAAGCGAGAGATTGTAATCATTTGAGAATGAATAAAGTAGCATCGTTGGTACTGATATGGATTTTATGAGTTATTACTCTATGAGGAAGGATTTTGACCATTTTTGAGGATAAGAGAAATATGGTCTATGGAAGATTTGTGTGTTTTAAGGGTGGTAGTACCCTGTAAGAACCCTTGACCCCTGGAAAAGATAAGGATACTCCACTGAGTGGATTTCGGATAAAATGAATACGAGTTTTGTCTCGATATGTGTGATGCCCAAGAGTATGTGGGATGAAGTTGGAGACCGTCAGTTGTTGGACCAAATGTGATCAAGGAGTCAGAAGAGAATGTTAAGTTGATTCGAGATAGACTGAAGGTAGCTCAGTCCAGGCAGAAGAGTTATAAAGACTCAAAAACACAAGGAGGTAGTCTATGAAATTGGAGATAGAGCATGTCTTCGTGTGCCCCCTCTGCGAGGAGTTAAACGAATTGGAGTTAAGGGAAAGTTAGCCCCGAGATTTGTAGGACCATACTGAGTTTTGGAGCGTACGGGAGAAGTGGCCAACAAGTTGGAGTCACCCGAAGGACTGTTAGGAGTTCATGATGTGTTTCACGTTTCCCAGTTGAAGAAGTGCCATGCAGAGATGGCCAATATTCCCCTGTAAGGACGCTTGACGCTGGAAAGGATAATGATGTTCCACGAAGTGGAATATGGACTTCATGAGTATAAATTTTATCTCGGTATGTGGGATATCCCACGAGGATGAAGAGATGAATTACTATTGGATATAAAGGAGGTATGATGTTGGAAATATGGATCAATGGAAATTCCATGATGAGTCTGAGTAATCACGTCTTAGTTTGGTACCAACAGAAGGAAGGAAGACAGTATAACTGGATGGATTTTAGTATACTAGGAAAGCTGGAAGTTGGATGTTGGATTAGAGATCAGTTGCCCGACGATAAGTTCAAGGACTACAAGTGATGAGATGTGCCATAACCCACAGGCCCCAGGACCTGCCAAGAAGCAAGCACATTCTTGCTGAAGGAAAAACCCTGGAGGAAGATACGACGTTTATCGGCAGACAATTTTATAGTAGTAACGCAAAACCTGAGAGTTGTGAAGGAACGACAGATGTTTGTTTAGCTTGCAGAATCAATGGGTTATTCCGAACGCAGTTCATGGACAAGATAAATTCTGCAATGCTTGTGAGGATGACCGAGTGTTAGAATGCGAGATTCACTAAACCGTATACAAGGTAATGATTTGGGTGCGGGATGCATTGATCACCATACCGACTTACTCTTATTATTCGCCTTGCTATATGGGATGGTAAATCTGAGTGACTTACCTATAGTAGAGAGACGACGATCAAAACCTTGTATATGCCTTAGAATGGTATATGTATTTTTCCCTTGTACAAGGCAGTTTTTGCCAACCGTAGGTTATACGGTGAGGATCAACCAGACTCATTTCCTGCAGGAGAAACCATAAATTGTTGACCACCATGAGATATCGATAGTTGTTTAGTTTTGGCGCCAGACCCGTTAGGTAAGAAGACCCAGTCTCGGAATAACCTTACCAAGATGAAAGGACAAAAGAATTGAGGAAAAGGTTATGCCACTACCGAAAGAGCCCAGATAAGGAATTATCCTGACGATCTAAGAAGACCGACACTGTTAACAATATGGAGGAAGTATATGAGTTTTGATGGAATCGTAACCATGCTTTTAAGGGTGGTAGAACCCCAGACCTCCGGAGACGATCGATGGACTTGAGAAGACCCCAAACCCTAACCTTTTCTTGCTAGCCTCTCCGAATCTCGAGGACGAGATTCATTTTAAGGGTGGTAGGTTTGTAACATCCCAAAATTCTAAATTTTGGAATGTTATAATAAATAGATAGATTTGATTAATTGTTTGTTTGATTGTGTGAAATTGAGTGAAATTCGAAACCTTTTTGAAAGTTAAATGAGAGGGAATAAAAGGACTTTCCCAAACTTTCATTTTGCATTCGTGATCTCCGTGAATTCAAAAAAAATTCACCACGAAACCCTAGAGAGAAGATGACATGACTTCTTCCATTTATTTAAATGACAAGGGGTGTTTAAAATATTTGAATTTCATTTGGAAAATATTTCCAATTCCGAAACTTTATGCAACTCAATGATTTTCACGAGAGAAGATAAACTGACTTCTTCAAATTATATGAAATATGTGTTGGAAGTTAAAAGGATCAAATTCAAAGTCCTTTTGGAATTTATTTTCAGTTTGGAGTTATTTGAGTTTTATTCAAATTATTTTTCTCCAAAAATAAAATACATGGAAAATAGGGTAACATGATTCCCTACAATAGAAAATTGGAGAAAAATTAATTTGAAATCATTTTGGTTTTTTTAAAATGATTTTGGTGGATTTTATTAGAGCAGGAGCACTCTTTGAATTATTTGATTTTGTGTGGATTTTATTTGAATTTACTAAAATGTCCACGTTGTAGACAATGTTTTTCTGAAAATTTTGATATATTATATGCCTATATAATATTTTCTTTTATTTTTGTTTGGAAAAAATTTCAAAAAAAAATTTAAATTTTTTTCCCCGGGGGCCAACTGGGCCGAAGCCCAGCCAGCCGGCCCAAGTCGGAGCCGCCTCCTAGCTCCCGCCGTGCCCGACAGGGACTCGCCGGAGTCCGGCCTCTCCACGGCGCCCGTCGCCCCTCCTCCACGCCGCCACCTCCCCTCACCTCGCCCTTTTTAAGGCCGACCCCGACCCCTCTCGTTGCTCGCGCCGCCGCCCCCCTCCCGCAACTCGCCGCTGCCGCCCCGCATCTCGCCGCCGCCGCACGCCGCAGACCCGCGCCGCCGCCGCCTTGCTTCGCCGCCCGCGCCGTTCCTCGCCTGCGCCGCCGCCCACGCCGCCCGCTGCCATCGCCGCACCCCGCCGCCCGCGTTGCCGTAGCCGCGCCGGAGCTCGCCGCCCTCGCCGGAGCCGCCGCTCCATCGATCTAAACCGCCGCCGCCGGTTTATTTGCCCCGACCGGTATAAACCGAGAAAACCCACCGGTTTTTTTATATATAGTTCGGTTTTTCTTTTAGTACGGTTTATTTCTTTTGGTTTTGTTAGATAGCAAGCGTTCACCCGTTTAGATCTGTAGCGAATGGTTTTCGTCCTTTAAGCGTTCTGTAGCGAACGTTCGTTCGGTAGCGTTTCTCTTTTTATTTTATTTTAGATTTTCGGCCAGGGACCTATCTGTGGGTGTTTTATTTACAGTTTAGTCCCTGATCTTCAAACTATCACAACTTTTCAACCGCTTATCCAAATCCAACGAAACCAATGCTCATGTCTTCGTTATGATCTCCCCTATCCAGTAATCCAACTCAAACATGTTTTTGAAAGTTTTAAAATTTGAATTAGACCAGATTTGTATTCAAACTTTGTTTGATCATAACTTGAGTTTCGTAGCTCCGTTTGAGTTGATTCTTTTTGAAAATCGAAGCTCTTGACCTAACTTTCTGATAAGGCCAAATTCACATAATTTTGGTACTGTTAGAAATTGTTTTATGTTGCAAGAGTTATTTTCTTGGTTTTGAAGTTTTCCGAATTGTTTCTTCGATCTTTTTGATCTTTTGAGTGATTGCTTATGTGTGGTTACTATTGCTTGCTTACGATAGATTGACCGGAGTGTGACGAGTAGAGCTATCAAGAGTTTTGAGTGCGAATCATCTTCATCAACATTGCAGGCAAGTTCACACTTTGATCATATCCCTTTCATACCCAGTTTTTATGCATTAGTTTCACCCTCAAACATTGCATGAGTAGGATTGATAATTGTGGGATGGGAAGTAGATGAGGTAGTACCTATCACTTGTTATATTATCAAACCCTGGGAGTTACTTCTGCGTTTGCCTATTATGCCATGCTATGCTAGTAGACGTGGATTGGGTGAGTGATATCCATGACAGATGTGAGTTTATTAATTAATGGTTTATCTAAGGTGGAAACTTAAACACACATCTGGGTGGATTGAGGCACCTGGGTAATCCAGGATTTGCCTGTTTTCTTTTGGACCGCCACCCAGGCTCAAAGGGATCATGAGATTATTCATACTAGAAACTTCCGTGTGCAGCCACAAGCTATTATGGGCTCTAGCATAGTTGACTAAGTCGTGCGAACTCTTACAGTGGTAGACTAGCAGATGTAGGGGATGTAGGTGGTACGGTCTACCCGATCGTAAGGTGCTAGCGCTTCTGAAAGAGTATGTCTCGGTCATCCGTTTCTCAAACACCATGTAGTGTGAGAAACCAAACGGAGGCGATCGAGTCTTGTGGGGAAAAGTGCGCAAACCTCTGCAGAGTGTATTAAACTAATCATGATTAGCCGTGTCCCCGGTTATGGACATCTTGAGTATCTAGTACCTGGATTATCATATGAATCTCATCATGTTACTTTAAATAAAGTTTTTTGGGTTTAATGATGATGCTTAATTGGGATTGAGAATGCTGTCAACCATTCACAATGTTCAACAACCACCATGATAGTTAAATAAAATTTATTCCTTTGCAGTAGGGAAAAATTGGCTTTTCGCAAAAACCTTATAACCATAGAGCTTTTCCACCAGCCATATATGCATGTAGTGATAGCCAATTGTTCATCATTCTCTATGGTGTGAATTTGCCAGTACATTCAATGTACTGACCCTTTGTGCCTGGAATGTCTCATGTTGCAGGATTATCTTACGTCGAGTAAGTGATACGTTAGGGTTACGATTTCTACACTCAATTCTCTTCTCTTCTGATCTTATTCAAATATTCCCTTTTAGTTAGACCATATCCCTTTCCCCTTTTGGCCAGACGAGGATTTGACTGATGAGGCCACTCTAAGAAGTACAAGATATCGGACAACTAAGACCACTTCGGAATGAAGAGGATTTTACCATACATTATGATAATGGAAACTACAACTGTTGAAGACTCTAAAGACTAGGAGAATTTGAAGACTCTGAAGAATTTCCCGATTTGTATGACTAGGAAGGCTACCCTTATGGAACTTGGCAAACTATGGAAACTGTCAATACCCGAGATCAAGGTGTGTTGGAGAAAGACTGGAACATGGAGCATATGACTCAAAGTTTTGTCAAGAAACCCTAAGGCAGGAGATATCAACTATGGAAGATAGCTCATGGCAATGACAAGGGCAGAAACACGGTTATCCATGATGTCATCGCCACTGATACTATGGTCACGGAGCTGAGTTAAGCATGCATATGCATGGAAGAATTGGATGGTAGAAGGCTGATGGAGCATCTATCAGCAAGAGGTGATGTTTTAACCTAAGCTAATGTATCACCATGATCTGGAGTGTTACATCAAGAAGTTAAGATGGACCTTTAGGAAGCTATATTTGACAAGGAGCATTTCGTGGAGAACTCAGGATCCAGAAGCTGAAAGTAGCCAATCTGGAGGAGCAAAACCTTGAGATACCGGAGATTGTCAGGAACTAAAGGACAGTATGACCATGGTTCATGTGAAGGATGTTGAAACCAGAAGTTCGGAACGCAACTCCAGAATATTTAAGGACGTCACGAGAGACTTCACGTCAATAGAGTTGATCTGGCAAAAGAGCTTGAGAAAGACAAGCATGATCAGAAGAAGCCATCGGAGACATAAACAAGACTTGAAGAGTTGGCAATTTTGAAGATTTATTGACCCTTAGAACACCAAACCCCTGTCCTATACCTACGTTAGATGCGATGATTGTGAGCTGTCATTTGTTTGATGTTTTTCGACAGCCACAACAAAAATCTGTCTTTTCAAAACTGTTGTTTGCATTGTGTGTATCCCTCTCTATCTCTCTTATCTCACCCCAAACCCATGGACCCAATAGAGGATGAATGAATATGAGCTTATATTTTCTGGACCGATGAGTCAATTGGAGACGGACCAATGGATTCAGAACATGGAGGACCACATGAAGAATAACCCTATAGTTGGAAAGGATATGATCTAGCATGCTCTTCGGTGCTTTGAAAGAGGTGCTGCTACTTGGTGGAGAATGTACCAAACCATCAATGGATGGCAAGGAGTAACCACTTGGAAATAATTTAAGTTGACTTTGCCAAAGTCTCGGCTTGTGTCCCAGAAGTTGAAACCTTATGGAAAGGATATGAAGAAACCTTGTGCATACAAGATTTGTGGAGAAATAGGACACTCTCATAAGGAACACAAGGATGAATACCCTAAATGTGAAGGAAGTCACCCAGTTGAAGAATGCCCAATTAGGCAGATTACTTGTTTCTTGTGTGAAGGGACTACCCACTATCCTGCTCAGTATCACATTTACCCCATGGTACTTATGGAAATTTTAGAAGAACCCATGATGAAGGAAGAGATGGAGGACACACCTAAAGAAGACCCGAGTAAACCCTTCACTAAGTCTTGCTATTCATGTGGAGAAGAAGGACACATCTCCCAAAATTGTTTGAATGGGGATCTAGTAGAATTCCCGACAGAGGAATTAGAATATGACCCACAAGAAGTAGAAGCCATGATTGGCATGAAAAGGTCCAGGAAGAGAAGTAGATTGGATACCAGGAAGGACCTGAGTCATATCACCTATTACAGGTGCAAGGAGTTAGGGCACTACCTCAACAATTGCCCAAAAAGGAAACCTCGAGACTTGTCAGAAGTAATATGTTTTCGTTGTAATAGAGCAGGGCACTTTGCCAGAGGATGCCCCAAGGAGAAGGAGACTTGTGCTAGATAGTGAGTTTGCAACAAAAGAAATGGAGTAGTAGAAGTGAGAACATTTTCTTTTATATTGAGGTGTTGAGTTGAGACATGTAATGGAGAAGCGAGAGATTGTAATCATTTGAGAATGAATAAAGTAGCATCGTTGGTACTGATATGGATTTTATGAGTTATTACTCTATGAGGAAGGATTTTGACCATTTTTGAGGATAAGAGAAATATGGTCTATGGAAGATTTGTGTGTTTTAAGGGTGGTAGTACCCTGTAAGAACCCTTGACCCCTGGAAAAGATAAGGATACTCCACTGAGTGGATTTCGGATAAAATGAATACGAGTTTTGTCTCGATATGTGTGATGCCCAAGAGTATGTGGGATGAAGTTGGAGACCGTCAGTTGTTGGACCAAATGTGATCAAGGAGTCAGAAGAGAATGTTAAGTTGATTCGAGATAGACTGAAGGTAGCTCAGTCCAGGCAGAAGAGTTATAAAGACTCAAAAACACAAGGAGGTAGTCTATGAAATTGGAGATAGAGCATGTCTTCGTGTGCCCCCTCTGCGAGGAGTTAAACGAATTGGAGTTAAGGGAAAGTTAGCCCCGAGATTTGTAGGACCATACTGAGTTTTGGAGCGTACGGGAGAAGTGGCCAACAAGTTGGAGTCACCCGAAGGACTGTCAGGAGTTCATGATGTGTTTCACGTTTCCCAGTTGAAGAAGTGCCATGCAGAGATGGCCAATATTCCCCTGTAAGGACGCTTGACGCTGGAAAGGATAATGATGTTCCACGAAGTGGAATATGGACTTCGTGAGTATAAATTTTATCTCGGTATGTGGGATATCCCACGAGGATGAAGAGATGAATTACTATTGGATATAAAGGAGGTATGATGTTGGAAATATGGATCAATGGAAATTCCATGATGAGTCTGAGTAATCACGTCTTAGTTTGGTACCAACAGAAGGAAGGAAGACAGTATAACTGGATGGAGTTTAGTATACTAGGAAAGCTGGAAGTTGGATGTTGGATTAGAGATCAGTTGCCCGACGATAAGTTCAAGGACTACAAGTGTTGAGATGGGCCATAACCCACAGGCCCCAGGACCTGCCAAGAAGCAAGCACATTCTTGCTGAAGGAAAAACCCTGGAGGAAGATACGACGTTTATCGGCAGACAATTTTATAGTAGTAACACAAAACCTGAGAGTTCTGAAGGAACGATAGATGTTTGTTTGGCTTGCAGAATCAATGGGTTATTCCGAACGCAGTTCATGGACAAGAGAAATTCTGCAATGCTTGTGAGGATGACTGAGTGTTAGAATGCGAGATTCGCTAAACCGTATACAAGGTAATGATTTGGGTGCGGGATGGATTGATCACCATACCGATTTACTCTTATTATTCGTCCTGCTATATGGGATGGTAAATTTGAGTGACTTACCTATAGTAGAGAGACGACGATCAAAACCTTGTATAAGCCTTAGAATGGTATATGTATTTTTCCCTTGTACAAGGCAGTTTTTGCCAACCGTAGGTTATACGGTGAGGATCAACCAGACTCATTTCCTGCAGGAGAAACCATAAAATGTTGACCACCATGAGATATCGATAGTTGTTTAGTTTTGGCGCCAGACCCGTCAGGTAAGAAGACCCAGTCTCGGAATGACCTTACCAAGATGAAAGGACAAAAGAATTGAGGAAAAGGTTATGCCACTACCGGAAGAGCCCAGATAAGGAATTATCCCGACGATCTAAGAAGACCGACACTGTTAACAATATGGAGGACGTATATGAGTTTTGATGGAACCGTAACCATGCTTTTAAGGGTGGTAGCACCCCAGACCTCCGGAGACGATCGATGGACTTGAGAAGACCCCAAACCCTAACCTTTTCTTCCTAGCCTCTCCGAATCTCGAGGACAAGATTCATTTTAAGGGTGGTAGGTTTGTAACATCCCAAAATTCTAAATTTTGGAATGTTATAATAAATAGATATATTTGATTGATTGTTTGTTTGATTGTGTGAAATTGAGTGAAATTCGAAAACTTTTTGAAAGTTAAATGAGAGGGAATAAAAGGACTTTCCCAAACTTTCATTTTGCATTCGTGATGTCCGTGAATTCAAATTCTTTTCACCACGAAACCCTCGAGAGAAGATGACATGACTTCTTCCATTTATTTAAATGACAAGGGGTGTTGAAAATATTTGAATTTCATTTGGAAAATATTTCCAATTCTGAAACTTTATGCAACTCAATGATTTTCACGAGAGAAGATAAACTGACTTCTTCAAATTATATGAAATATGAGTTGGAAGTTAAAAGGATCAAATTCAAAGTCCTTTTGGAATTTATTTTCAATTTGGAGTTATTTGAGTTTTATTCAAATTATTTTTCTCCAAAAATAAAATACATGGAAAATAGGGTAACATGATTCCCTACAATAGAAAATTGGAGAAAAATTAATTTGAAATCATTTTGGTTTTTTTTAAAATGATTTTGGTGGATTTTATTAGAGCAGGAGCAATCTTTGAATTATTTGATTTGTTTGGATTTTATTTGACTTTACTAAAATGTCCATGTTGTAGAAAATGTTTTTCTGAAAATTTTGATATATTATATGCCTATATAATATTTTCTTTTATTTTTGTTTTTATGATTATGTTTGTCTGGAAAAAAATTTAAAAAAAAATTCCCCGGGGCCAACTGGGCCGAAGCCCAGCCAGCCGGCCCAAGTCGGAGCCGCCTCCTAGCTCCCGCCGTGCCCGACAGGGACTCGCCGGAGTCCGGCCTCTCCACGGCGCCCGTCGCCCCTCCTCCACGCCACCACCTCCCCTCCCTCGCCCTTTTTAAGGCCGACCCCGACCCCTCTCGCTGCTCGCGCCGCCGCCCCCCTCCCGCAACTCGCCATGCCGCCCCGCACCGCGCCGCCGCCGCCTTGCTTCGCCACCCGCGCCGCCCGCTGCCACGCCTGCGCCGCACCCCGCCGCCCGCGCTGCCGTAGCCGCGCCGGAGCTCGCCGCCCTCGCCGGAGCCGCCGCTCCACCGATCTAAACCGCCGCCGCCGGTTTATTTGCCCCGACCGGTATAAACCGAGAAAACCCACCGGTTTTTTTATATATAGTTCGGTTTTTCTTTTAGTACGGTTTATTTCTTTTGGTTTTGTTAGATAGCAAGCGTTCACCCGTTTAGATCTGTAGCGAATGGTTTTCGTCCTTTAAGCATTCTGTAGCGAACGTTCGTTCGGTAGCGTTTCTCTTTTTATTTTATTTTAGATTTTCGGCCAGGGACCTATCTGTGAGTGTTTTATTTACAGTTTAGTCCCTGATCTTCAAACTATCACAACTTTTCAACCGCTTATCCAAATCCAACGAAACCAACGCTCACGTCTTCGTTATGATCTCCCCTATCCAGTAATCCAACTCAAACATGTTTTTGAAAGTTTTAAAATTTGAATTAGACCAGATTTGTATTCAAACTTCGTTTGATCATAACTTGAGTTTCGTAGCTCCGTTTGAGTTGATTCTTTTTGAAAATCGAAGCTCTTGACCTAACTTTCTGATAAGGCCAAATTCACATAATTTTGGTACTGTTAGAAATTGTTTTATGTTGCAAGAGTTATTTTCTTGGTTTTGAAGTTTTCCGAATTGTTTCTTCGATCTTTTTGATCTTTTGAGTGATTGCTTATGTGTGGTTACTATTGCTTGCTTATGATACATTGATCGGAGTGTGACGAGTAGACCTATCAAGAGTTATGAGTGCGAATCATCTTCATCAACATTGCAGGCAAGTTCACACTTTGATCATATCCCTTTCATACCCAGTTTTTATGCATTAGTTTCACCCTCAAACATTGCATGAGTAGGATTGATAATTGTGGGATGGGAAGTAGATGAGGTAGTACCTATCACCTGTTATATTATCAAACCCTGGGAGTTACTTCTGTGTTTGCCTATTATGCCATGCTATGCTAGTAGACGTGGATTGGGTGAGTGATATCCATGACAGATGTGAGTTTATTAATTAATGGTTTATCTAAGGTGGAAACTTAAACACACATCTGGGTGGATTGAGGCACCTGGGTAATCCAGGATTTGCCTGTTTTCTTTTGGACCGCCACCCAGGCTCAAAGGGATCATGAGATTATTCATACTAGAAACTTCCGTGTGCAGCCACAAGCTATTATGGGCTCTAGCATAGTTGACTAAGTCGTGCGAACTCTTACAGTGGTAGACTAGCAGATGTAGGGGATGTAGATGGTACGGTCTACCCGATCGTAAGGTGCTAGCGCTTCTGAAAGACTATGTCTCGGTCATCCGTTTCTCAAACACCATGTAGTGTGAGAAACTAAACGGAGGCGATCAAGTCTTGTGGGGAAAAGTGCGCAAATCTCTGCAGAGTGTATTAAACTAATCATGATTAGCCGTGTCCCCGGTTATGGACATCTTGAGTATCTAGTACCTGTATTATCATATGAATCTCATCATGTTACTTTAAATTAAGTTTGTTGGGTTTAATGATGATGCTTAATTGGGATTGAGAATGCTGTCAACCATTCTCAATGTTCAACAACCACCATGATAGTTAAATAAAATTTATTCCTTTGCAGTAGGGAAAAATTGGCTTTTCGCAAAAACCTTATAACCATAGAGCTTTTCCACCAGCCATATATGCATGTAGTGATAGCCAATTGTTCATCATTCTCTATGGTGTGAATTTGCCAGTACATTCAATGTACTGACCCTTTGTGGCTGCAATGTCTCAGGTTGCAGGATTATCTTACGTCGAGTAAGTGATACGTTAGGGTTACGATTTCTACACTCAACTTTGCCGTTGGTGTTGATGGGAATCCACAACCTTGTTACTTCCGCTATTTTGGATTGAGGTAATAATATTTATGTTACTTTTACACGTGATTTACCTCTGTTATAAATCCTCGAGTACTGTGTGTGTCAGCATTCCGATCCAGGGATGACACTTAAGCACAGAGACTTGATCCATTCGGGTCAGGTCGCTACAAGATGGTATCAGAGCACAGGTTGACTGTAGGACGTGACCCTAGAAACTGGCAAGCCCATAGCAAAGATTTTTCTCTACAACTTTCCCTTTCAAAAGATCTTTTATATCTCTTCTCTTCTGAGCTTATTCAAATATTCCCTTTTAGTTAGACCATACCCCTTTCCCCTTTTGACCAGACGAGGATTTGACTGATGAGACCACTCTAAGAAGTACAAGATATCGGACAACTAAGACCACTTCGGAATGAAGAGGATTTTACCATACATTATGATAATGGAAACTACAACTGTTGAAGACTCTAAAGACTAGGAGAATTTGAAGACTCTGAAGAATTTCCCGATTTGTATGACTAGGAAGGCTACCCTTATGGAACTTGGCAGACTATGGAAACTGTCAATACCCGAGATCAAGGTGTGTTGGAGAAAGACTGGAACATGGAGCATATGACTCAAAGTTTTGTCAAGAAACCCTAAGGCAGGAGATATCAACTATGGAAGATACCTCATGGCAATGACAAGGGCAGAAACACGGTTATCCGTGATGTCATCGCCACTGATACTATGGTCACCGAGCTGAGTTAAGCATGCATATGCATGGAAGAATTGGATGGTAGAAGGCTGATGGAGCATCTATCAGCAAGAGGTGATGTTTTAACCTTAGCTAATGTATCACCAGGATCTGGAGTGTTACATCAAGAAGTTAAGATGGACCTTTAGGAAGCTATATTTGACAAGGAGCATTTCGTGGAGAACTCAGGATCCAGAAGCTGAAAGTAGCCAAGCTGGAGGAGCAAAACCTCAAGATACCGGAGATTGTCAGGAACTAAAGGACAGTATGACCATGGTTCATGTGAAGGATGTTGAAACCAGAAGTTCGGAATGCAACTCCAGAATATTTAAGGACGTCACGAGAGACTTCGCGTCAATAGAGTTGATCTGGCAAAAGAGCTTGAGAAAGACAAGCATGATCGGAAGAAGCCATCGAAGACATAATAAGACTTGAAGAGTTGGCGATTTTGAAGATTTATTGACCCTTAGAACACCAAACCCCTGTCCTATACCTACGTTAGATGCGATGATTGTGAGCTGTCATTTGTTTGATGTTTTTCGACAGCCACAACAAAAATCTGTCTTTTCAAAACTGTTGTTTGCATTGTGTGTATCCCTCTCTATCTCTCTTATCTCACCCCAAACCCATGGACCCAATAGAGGATGAATGAAGATGAGCTTATATTTTCTGGACCGATGAGTCAATTGGAGACGGACTAATGGATTCAGAACATGGAGGATCACATGAAGAATAACCCTATAGTTGGAAAGGATATGATCCAGCATGCTCTTCGGTGCTTTGAAAGAGGTGCTGCTACTTGGTGGAGAATGTACCAAACCATCAATGGATGGCAAGGAGTAACCACTTGGAAAGAATTTAAGTTGACTTTGCCAAAGTCTCGGCTTGTGTCCTAGAAGTTGAAACCTTATGGAAAGGATATGAAGAAACCTTGTGCATGCAAGATTTGTGGAGAAATATGACACCCCCATAAGGAACACAAGGATGAATACCCTAAATGTGAAGGAAGTCACCCAGTTGAAGAATGCCCAATTAGGCAGATTACTTGTTTCTTGTGTGAAGGGACTACCCACTATCCTGCTCAATATCACATTTACCCCATGGTACTTATGGAAATTTTAGAAGAACCCGTGATGAAGGAAGAGATGGAGGACACACCTAAAGAAGACCCGAGTAAACCCTTCACTAAGTCTTGCTATTCATGTGGAGAAGAAGGACACATCTCCCAAAATTGTTTGAATTGGGATCTAGTAGAATTCCCGACGGAGGAATTAGAATATGACCCACAAGAAGTAGAAGCCATGATTGGCATGAAAAGGTCCAGGAAGAGAAGTAGATTGGATACCAGGAAGGACCTGAGTCATATCACCTATTACAGGTGCAAGGAGTCAGGGCATTACCTCAACAATTGCCCAAAAAGGAAACCTCGAGACTTGTCAGAAGTAATATGTTTTCGTTGTAATAGAGCAGGGCACTTTGCCAGAGGATGCCCCAAGGAGAAGGAGACTTGTGCTAGATAGTGAGTTTGCAACAAAAGAAATGGAGTAGTAGAAGTGAGAACATTTTCTTTTATATTGAGGTGTTGAGTTGAGACATGTAATGGAGAAGCGAGAGATTGTAATCATTTGAGAATGAATAAAGTAGCATCGTTGGTACTGATATGGATTTTACGAGTTATTACTCTATGAAGAAGTATTTTGACCATTTTTGAGGATAAGAGAAATATGGTCTATGGAAGATTTGTGCGTTTTAAGGGTGGTAGTACCCTGTAAGAACCCTTGACCCCTGGAAAAGATAAGGATACTCCACTGAGTGGATTTCGGATAAAATGAATACGAGTTTTGTCTCGATATGTGTGATGCCCAAGAGTATGTGGGATGAAGTTGGAGACCGTCAGTTGTTGGACCAAATGTGATCAAGGAGTCAGAAGAGAATGTTAAGTTGATTCGAGATAGACTGAAGGTAGCTCAGTCCAGGCAGAAGAGTTATACAGACTCAAAAACACAAGAAGGTAGTCTATGAAATTGGAGATAGAGCATGTCTTCGTGTGCCCCCTCTGCGAGGAGTTAAACGAATTGGAGTTAAGGGAAAGTTAGCCCCGAGATTTGTAGGACCATACTGAGTTTTGGAGCGTACGGGAGAAGTGGCCAACAAGTTGGAGTCACCCGAAGGACTGTCAGGAGTTCATGATGTGTTTCACGTTTCCCAGTTGAAGAAGTGCCATGCAGAGATGGCCAATATTCCCCTGTAAGGACGCTTGACGCTGGAAAGGATAATGATGTTCCACGAAGTGGAATATGGACTTCGTGAGTATAAATTTTATCTCGGTATGTGGGATATCCCACGAGGATGAAGAGATGAATTACTATTGGATATAAAGGAGGTATGATGTTGGAAATATGGATCAATGGAAATTCCATGATGAGTCTGAGTAATCACGTCTTAGTTTGGTACCAACAGAAGGAAGGAAGACAGTATAACTGGATGGAGTTTAGTATACTAGGAAAGCTGGAAGTTGGATGTTGGATTAGAGATCAGTTGCCCGACGATAAGTTCAAGGACTACAAGTGTTGAGATGGGCCATAACCCACAGGCCCCAGGACCTGCCAAGAAGC
Source organism: Triticum urartu (assembly GCF_003073215.2). Classification (NCBI taxonomy): domain Eukaryota; kingdom Viridiplantae; phylum Streptophyta; class Magnoliopsida; order Poales; family Poaceae; genus Triticum; species Triticum urartu. The sequence continues at coordinate 169,021,753 of NC_053023.1, forward strand.
AAGCACATTCTTGCTGAAGGAAAAACCCTGGAGGAAGATACGACGTTTATCGGCAGACAATTTTATAGTAGTAACACAAAACCTGAGAGTTCTGAAGGAACGATAGATGTTTGTTTGGCTTGCAGAATCAATGGGTTATTCCGAACGCAGTTCATGGACAAGAGAAATTCTGCAATGCTTGTGAGGATGACTGAGTGTTAGAATGCGAGATTCGCTAAACCGTATACAAGGTAATGATTTGGGTGCGGGATGGATTGATCACCATACCGATTTACTCTTATTATTCGTCCTGCTATATGGGATGGTAAATTTGAGTGACTTACCTATAGTAGAGAGACGACGATCAAAACCTTGTATAAGCCTTAGAATGGTATATGTATTTTTCCCTTGTACAAGGCAGTTTTTGCCAACCGTAGGTTATACGGTGAGGATCAACCAGACTCATTTCCTGCAGGAGAAACCATAAAATGTTGACCACCATGAGATATCGATAGTTGTTTAGTTTTGGCGCCAGACCCGTCAGGTAAGAAGACCCAGTCTCGGAATGACCTTACCAAGATGAAAGGACAAAAGAATTGAGGAAAAGGTTATGCCACTACCGGAAGAGCCCAGATAAGGAATTATCCCGACGATCTAAGAAGACCGACACTGTTAACAATATGGAGGACGTATATGAGTTTTGATGGAACCGTAACCATGCTTTTAAGGGTGGTAGCACCCCAGACCTCCGGAGACGATCGATGGACTTGAGAAGACCCCAAACCCTAACCTTTTCTTCCTAGCCTCTCCGAATCTCGAGGACAAGATTCATTTTAAGGGTGGTAGGTTTGTAACATCCCAAAATTCTAAATTTTGGAATGTTATAATAAATAGATATATTTGATTGATTGTTTGTTTGATTGTGTGAAATTGAGTGAAATTCGAAAACTTTTTGAAAGTTAAATGAGAGGGAATAAAAGGACTTTCCCAAACTTTCATTTTGCATTCGTGATGTCCGTGAATTCAAATTCTTTTCACCACGAAACCCTCGAGAGAAGATGACATGACTTCTTCCATTTATTTAAATGACAAGGGGTGTTGAAAATATTTGAATTTCATTTGGAAAATATTTCCAATTCTGAAACTTTATGCAACTCAATGATTTTCACGAGAGAAGATAAACTGACTTCTTCAAATTATATGAAATATGAGTTGGAAGTTAAAAGGATCAAATTCAAAGTCCTTTTGGAATTTATTTTCAATTTGGAGTTATTTGAGTTTTATTCAAATTATTTTTCTCCAAAAATAAAATACATGGAAAATAGGGTAACATGATTCCCTACAATAGAAAATTGGAGAAAAATTAATTTGAAATCATTTTGGTTTTTTTTAAAATGATTTTGGTGGATTTTATTAGAGCAGGAGCAATCTTTGAATTATTTGATTTGTTTGGATTTTATTTGACTTTACTAAAATGTCCATGTTGTAGAAAATGTTTTTCTGAAAATTTTGATATATTATATGCCTATATAATATTTTCTTTTATTTTTGTTTTTATGATTATGTTTGTCTGGAAAAAAATTTAAAAAAAAATTCCCCGGGGCCAACTGGGCCGAAGCCCAGCCAGCCGGCCCAAGTCGGAGCCGCCTCCTAGCTCCCGCCGTGCCCGACAGGGACTCGTCGGAGTCCGGGCTCTCCACGGCGCCCGTCGCCCCTCCTCCACGCCACCACCTCCCCTTCCCTCGCCCTTTTTAAGGCCGACCCCGACCCCTCTCGCTGCTCGTGCCGCCGCCCCCCTCCCGCAACTCGCCATGCCGCCCCGCATCTCGTCGCCGCCGCCTTGCTTCGCCACCCGCGCCGCCCGCTGCCATCGCCTGCGCCGCACCCCGCCGCCCGCGCTGCCGTAGCCGCGCCGGAGCTCGCCGCCCTCGCGGGAGCCGCCGCTCCACCGATCTAAACCGCCGTCGCCGCCGGTTTATTTGCCCCGACCGGTATAAACCGAGAAAACCCACCGGTTTTTTATATATAGTTTGGTTTTTCTTTTAGTACGGTTTATTTCTTTTGGTTTTGTTAGATAGCGAGTGTTCACCCGCTTAGATCTGTAGCGAACGGTTTTCGTCCTTTAAGCGTTCTGTAGCGAACGTTCGTTCGGTAGCGTTTCTCTTTTTCTTTTTATTTTATTTTAGATTTTCGGCCAGGGACCTATCTGTGGGTGTTTTATTTACAGTTTAGTCCCTGATCTTCAAACTATCACAACTTTTCAACCGTTTATCCAAATCCAACGAAACCAATGCTCATGTCTTCGTTATGATCTCCCCTATCCAGTAATCCAACTCAAACATGTTTTTGAAAGTTTTAAAATTTGAATTAGACCAGATTTGTATTCAAACTTTGTTTGATCATAACTTGAGTTTCGTAGCTCCGTTTGAGTTGATTATTTTTGCAAATCGAAGCTCTTGACCTAACTTTATGATAAGGCCAAATTCACATAATTTTGGTACTGTTAGAAATTGTTTTATATTGCAAGAGTTATTTGCTTGGTTTTGAAGTTTTCCGAATCGTTTCTTCGATCTTTCTGATCTTTTGAGTGCTTGCTTATGTGTGGTTACTATTGCTTGCTTACGATAGATTGATCGGAGTGTGACGAGTAGACCTATCAAGAGTTATGAGTGCGAATCATCTTCATCAACATTGCAGGCAAGTTCACACTTTGATCATATCCCTTTCATACCCAGTTTTTATGCATTAGTTTCACCCTCAAACATTGCATGAGTAGGATTGATAATTGTGGGATGGGAAGTAGATGAGGTAGTACCTATCACCTGTTATATTATCAAACCCTGGGAGTTACTTCTGTGTTTGCCTATTATGCCATGCTATGCTAGTAGACGTGGATTGGGTGAGTGATATCCATGACAGATGTGAGTTTTTTAATTAATGGTTTATCTAAGGTGGCAACTTAAACACACATCTGGGTGGATTGAGGCATCTGGGTAATCCATGATTTTCCTGTTTTCTTTTGGACCGCCACCCAGGCTCAAAGGGATCATGAGATTATTCATACTAGAAACTTCCTTGTGCAGCCACGAGCTATTATGGGCTCTAGCATAGTTGACTAAGTCGTGCGAACTCTTACAGTGGTAGACTAGCAGATGTAGGGGATGTAGGTGGTACGGTCTACCCGATCGTAAGGTGCTAGCGCTTCTGAAAGACTATGTCTCGGTCATCCGTTTCTCAAACACCATGTAGTGTGAGAAACTAAACGGAGGCGATCAAGTCTTGTGGGGAAAAGTGCGCAAACCTCTGCAGAGTGTATTAAACTAATCATGATTAGCCGTGTCCCCGATTATGGACATCTTGAGTATCTAGTACCTGGATTATCATATGAATCTCATCATGTTACTTTAAATTAAGTTTGTTGGGTTTAATGATGATGCTTAATTGGGATTGAGAATGCTGTCAACCATTCTCAATGTTCAACAACCACCATGATAGTTAAATAAAATTTATTCCTTTGCAGTAGGGAAAAATTGGCTTTTCGCAAAAACCTTATAACCATAGAGCTTTTCCACCAGCCATATATGCATGTAGTGATAGCCAATTGTTCATCATTCTCTATGGTGTGAATTTGCCAGTACATTCAATGTACTGACCCTTTGTGCCTGGAATGTCTCATGTTGCAGGATTATCTTACGTCGAGTAAGTGATACGTTAGGGTTACGATTTCTACACTCAATTCTCTTCTCTTCTGATCTTATTCAAATATTCCCTTTTAGTTAGACCATATCCCTTTCCCCTTTTGGCCAGACGAGGATTTGACTGATGAGGCCACTCTAAGAAGTACAAGATATCGGACAACTAAGACCACTTCGGAATGAAGAGGATTTTACCATACATTATGATAATGGAAACTACAACTGTTGAAGACTCTAAAGACTAGGAGAATTTGAAGACTCTGAAGAATTTCCCGATTTGTATGACTAGGAAGGCTACCCTTATGGAACTTGGCAAACTATGGAAACTGTCAATACCCGAGATCAAGGTGTGTTGGAGAAAGACTGGAACATGGAGCATATGACTCAAAGTTTTGTCAAGAAACCCTAAGGCAGGAGATATCAACTATGGAAGATAGCTCATGGCAATGACAAGGGCAGAAACACGGTTATCCATGATGTCATCGCCACTGATACTATGGTCACGGAGCTGAGTTAAGCATGCATATGCATGGAAGAATTGGATGGTAGAAGGCTGATGGAGCATCTATCAGCAAGAGGTGATGTTTTAACCTAAGCTAATGTATCACCATGATCTGGAGTGTTACATCAAGAAGTTAAGATGGACCTTTAGGAAGCTATATTTGACAAGGAGCATTTCGTGGAGAACTCAGGATCCAGAAGCTGAAAGTAGCCAATCTGGAGGAGCAAAACCTTGAGATACCGGAGATTGTCAGGAACTAAAGGACAGTATGACCATGGTTCATGTGAAGGATGTTGAAACCAGAAGTTCGGAACGCAACTCCAGAATATTTAAGGACGTCACGAGAGACTTCACGTCAATAGAGTTGATCTGGCAAAAGAGCTTGAGAAAGACAAGCATGATCAGAAGAAGCCATCGGAGACATAAACAAGACTTGAAGAGTTGGCAATTTTGAAGATTTATTGACCCTTAGAACACCAAACCCCTGTCCTATACCTACGTTAGATGCGATGATTGTGAGCTGTCATTTGTTTGATGTTTTTCGACAGCCACAACAAAAATCTGTCTTTTCAAAACTGTTGTTTGCATTGTGTGTATCCCTCTCTATCTCTCTTATCTCACCCCAAACCCATGGACCCAATAGAGGATGAATGAATATGAGCTTATATTTTCTGGACCGATGAGTCAATTGGAGACGGACCAATGGATTCAGAACATGGAGGACCACATGAAGAATAACCCTATAGTTGGAAAGGATATGATCTAGCATGCTCTTCGGTGCTTTGAAAGAGGTGCTGCTACTTGGTGGAGAATGTACCAAACCATCAATGGATGGCAAGGAGTAACCACTTGGAAATAATTTAAGTTGACTTTGCCAAAGTCTCGGCTTGTGTCCCAGAAGTTGAAACCTTATGGAAAGGATATGAAGAAACCTTGTGCATACAAGATTTGTGGAGAAATAGGACACTCTCATAAGGAACACAAGGATGAATACCCTAAATGTGAAGGAAGTCACCCAGTTGAAGAATGCCCAATTAGGCAGATTACTTGTTTCTTGTGTGAAGGGACTACCCACTATCCTGCTCAGTATCACATTTACCCCATGGTACTTATGGAAATTTTAGAAGAACCCATGATGAAGGAAGAGATGGAGGACACACCTAAAGAAGACCCGAGTAAACCCTTCACTAAGTCTTGCTATTCATGTGGAGAAGAAGGACACATCTCCCAAAATTGTTTGAATGGGGATCTAGTAGAATTCCCGACAGAGGAATTAGAATATGACCCACAAGAAGTAGAAGCCATGATTGGCATGAAAAGGTCCAGGAAGAGAAGTAGATTGGATACCAGGAAGGACCTGAGTCATATCACCTATTACAGGTGCAAGGAGTTAGGGCACTACCTCAACAATTGCCCAAAAAGGAAACCTCGAGACTTGTCAGAAGTAATATGTTTTCGTTGTAATAGAGCAGGGCACTTTGCCAG